>NC_087075.1:16071662-16208151 GCF_026151205.1 Bolinopsis microptera
CCCCCAAAAAAAAACACCCTAACCAATTTTCCCATATAAAAAAACCTAAAATTTCCTTAAATAAAACCTATTAACATAACCAAAAACATTCCTAAAAAACACCCTACCCCAAAACCCCTTTTTAAAAATTTTTCCCCCAAATACCAATTTAAAAACCCCTTAATTCCCCATCCCTAGTTAAAACCTACCCTAGTTCCCCTTTTTAAAAAATTACCTAAATAAATATACCCTAAACCAATTTCTTAAAAACCTAACCATAGTTACCCCCCAGTTACCAATTTTCCTAAAGTTACCCCCTTTTTCCCCAAAAAAAAAAAATTTAATCCCCCCCAAAAAAAAAACCCTTCCTTTAAAAACCCCCCAAAAAAACACCCTTTTCCAAGTTAAAAAACCCATTAATAACACCAACCAAGTTACTTTTAAAGTACACCCACCCAAAATTTAACCATTAGTTTTCCCCTAAAGTTTCCCTAGACACTACAGAAAACCCTATTACACTTTCCTAGCAACTCTAGTAAAAAAACCCTAGTAAAACACTACTATTACCATAGTAAAACACTATTACCCTAGTAAAACCTTTTTAAAGTTACACTCTATTTAAAACACCACATTTACCAAAAGTTACACAAAAATTTTACCATATTTTAAACTACTTTAAAGTTTTAAAAAAATTTCCTTTAGTTACACATTTAGTAAAACCCCCTTTAAAAATTTAAAACAAACCAAAGTAAAAACCACAGTTTCCAAGTTACACTCTATTACCATAGTAAAACTACTTTAAAGTTACACTACATTAAAACCATAATTAACACTACTAAATTACCAAGAAAACCCTACCCATAAATAACACTACTTATTAAACTCCCTACCATAAACACTACTAGTACCAATTTCAACTAAAAACCCTAGTAAAACTACGTAAAATAAACACTACTAAGTTAAACCCCATAGTTAAAAACTAATTTTAAAGTTACACAACTATTTTAAAATTTCCCAAAAAATAACCCCTTTTAAAGAAAAACTACAATTTTAAATTTACACTCTGTTTCCAAGTAACACTACTAGTTTCCCCAAAATTACAACTTAAAACAAAATTACACTACTAGTTACCATAGTTACACCACTAGTACCAAGAACCCCCCAATAAAACCCTATTAATACATTTTCCATAGTTTACACTACTAAATTTAAAACCATAGTACCCACTTTTAAAGTAAAAACTACCCTATTAAACCATAGTTAAAAACATTACCTAACACTACCCTTTTAAAGTAACACTACTAGACCCCCCTTAGTAAAACACCTCTAGTTACCCAAAAACACAAACTAGTTACCCCATTAAAATAAAATTTCCCCAAGTTACACTAATTCCATAGTTACACTACAAAATTACCCAAAGAACAATAAAATAGTTTAAAAACCTTTTGTTAAAACACCCTATACCCAATTAACCATTAAAGTTTAAAAATACAAAAATTTAAAACACTATTAAAACAAGAAAAACTACTAAAATTTCCATAGTTAACACCCAAAAAAAGTTACACTACTATTTTTAAACTTTTAATCACTACCCTTAAAAGTTAAAAACTACTTTTAAAAGTAAACTACTAGTTTAAAAATTCCAAAGTTTTACCATTAAATTAAAAACTATATTACCATAGTTAAAAAACCCTACCATAGAAAACTACCCCAGTTTTAACCCCCCTCTGTACCCCTAGTTACACACTAGTTTACCTATTAATAATTACCATATTTACACCTTTTTAAAGTTTACACACCTAGTTCCAAAGAACTCTTGTTTCCAAATTAAAACACCCTTTTCCAATTAAAACTTTCCCCCGTTTAAAAAAAAATTTTTTAAAAAAACACCTTTAAAACCTTAGTAAACACTATTAAAAGTTTTAAAACCCCTTTCCCCAAGTAACACTACTATTACCTATTTTACCTACTAGTTACCAAAGTTACACTACTAGTTACCAAAAAACCTATTAAAGTTTACCCTACCCTTAAATTAAAAACCTTACCAAAGTTACCCCCCCATACCAAGTTAAAAACCCCACTAGTAAAACCTTAGTTTAAAAACCTTAGTACCCTAGTTAAAAAACTATTAAAGTTTAAAACTACTAGTTTCCAAGTTAACACTTTTAAAAAGAAAAACTACAAAATTACCCTTTTTAAAATAATTACCAAAGTTAACACCCTTTTCCAATTTAAAAACCCCACGTTACCCTAGTTACACTACTATTACCACACTAAATAAATACCTTATACAACTATTTTAAAAACCATAGTTAAAAACCACTTAACCAAGTTAAAACCTATTAATATTACCTACTATTACCAAGTTTACACACTACTAGTTTCCATAGTACACTACTTTGTACCATATTAAATTACACACATTACCATAGTATACACCCCATAGACCAAAAAGTTAACACACCCTAACCAGGGAACAACTATAGTTACATCCCCAAAACCCCCCTTTTTAATAAATTACCTTTTAATAATTTCCAAGTTTACCTAATTTTCCACACCATTTATTTTACCACCATATACCCCAACCCAAAATTACAATCCCTAATTAAATACCCCCCCTTTTTTCCCTTTTTAAAACCTTTTCCTATAGTAAAACTACCCTTTTAAATTTACCTACAAAATACCTAATTTTTAAACCCCTAACCCCTAAAATTAAAAACCATTTTTAAAAACACTAAAAAATCCTCTTAATAGTTGTTACTAGGGGGGTACATGCCTCCTCTTACTAGGTTACTAGGGGGTTACCTGCCTCCTCTTACTAGGGTTACTAGAGGGTTACCTGCCTCCTCTTACTAGGGTTACTAGGGGGTTACTCACCTCCTCTTACTAGGGTTACTAGGGGGTTACCTGCCTCCTCTTACTAGGGTTACTAGGGGGTTACCTGCCTCCTCTTACTAGGGTTACTAGGGGGTTACTCAGCCTCCTCTTACTAGGGTACTAGGGGGTTACTCCCTCCTCTTACTAGGGTTTACTAGGGGGTTACCTGCCCTCCTCTTACTAGGGTTACTAGGGGGTTACCTGCCTCCTCTTACTAGGGTTACTAGGGGGTTACCTGCCTCCTCTTACTAGGGTTACTAGGGGGTTACCTGCCTCCTCTTACTAGGGTTACTAGGGGGTTACCTGCCTCCTCTTACTAGGGTTACTAGGGGGTTACCTGCCTCCTCTTACTAGGGTTACTAGGGGGTTACCTGCCTCCTCTTACTAGGGTTACTAGGGGGTTACCTGCCTCCTCTTACTAGGGTTACTAGGGGGTTACCTGCCTCCTCTTACTAGGGTTACTAGGGGGTTACCTGCCCTCCTCTTACTAGGGTTACTAGGGGGTTACCTGCCTCCTCTTACTAGGGTTACTAGGGGGTTACCTGCCTCCTCTTACTAGGGTTACTAGGGGGTTACCTGCCTCCTCTTACTAGGGTTACTAGGGGGTTACCTGCCTCCTCTTACTAGGGTTACTAGGGGGTTACCTGCCCTCCTCTTACTAGGGTTACTAGGGGGTTACCTGCCTCCTCTTACTAGGGTTACTAGGGGGTTACCTGCCTCCTCTTACTAGGGTTACTAGGGGGTTACCTGCCTCCTCTTACTAGGGTTACTAGGGGGTTACCTGCCTCCTCTTACTAGGGTTACTAGGGGGTTACCTGCCTCCTCTTACTAGGGTTACTAGGGGGTTACCTGCCTCCTCTTACTAGGGTTACTAGGGGGTTACCTGCCTCCTCTTACTAGGGTTACTAGGGGGTTACCTGCCTCCTCTTACTAGGGTTACTAGGGGGTTACCTGCCTCCTCTTACTAGGGTTACTAGGGGGTTACTCACCTCCTCTTACTAGGGTTACTAGGGGGTACCTCACCTCCTCTTACTAGGGTTACTAGGGGTTACCTCACCTCCTCTTACTAGGGTTACTAGGGGGTTACCTGCCTCCTCTTACTAGGGTTACTAGGGGGTTACCTGCCTCCTCTTACTAGTGTTACTAGGGGGTTACCTGCCTCATCCTTATATAGTGTTACTAGGGGGTTAGGCAGGCCTCTCTTATTAGTGTTATTGTCGGGTTACATGCCTCATCTTATATAGTGTTACTAGGAGGTTACTGCTCTATTATTAGTGTTTACATTTAGGGGGTTACCTGCCTAATCTTATTAGTGTTACTAGAGGTTACCTGACTCCTCTTTTTTGTCGTTACTTAGAGGGTTACCTGCCTCCTCTTACTAGTGTTACTAGGGGTTACTGCCTCCTCTTACTTAGTGTTACTAGGGGGGTACCTGGCCCTCCTCTTAACTTGTGTTATAGGGGGTTATCCACCTCTCTTATATAGTGTTACTAGAGGGTTACCTGCCTCCTCTTTCTAGGTTACTAGGGAGGTTACCTGCCTCCTTTATAGTGTTACTAGGGGGTTACCTGCTCCTCTTACTAGGGTTACTAGGGGGGTTACCTCACCTCCTCTTACTAGGGTTACTTAGGGGTGTTACCGGCCTCCTCTTCTAGGGTTACTAGGGGGTCAACCTGCCTCCTCTTTTATAGTGTTATAGTGGGTTACTGCCTCCTCTCTTACTAGGGGTATAGTGGGTTACCTGCCTCTCTTAATAGGGTTACTAGGGGGTACCTGCCTCCTCTTACAGGGTACTAGGGGGGATTACCTGCAACCTCTTATATAGTGTTTATAGGGGGTCACTCACCTCCCTTTACTAGGGTTACTAGGGGGATCCTGCAACCTCTTATATAGTGTTACTAGGGGGTTAACCTGCTCTCTTACTGGGTTACTAGGGGGTTACTCACCTCCTCTATACTAGGGTTACTAGGGGGATAACATGACACCTCTTATATAGTGTTAATAGGGGGTCACTACCTCCCTCTTACTAGGGTTACTAGGGGGGGTACCTGCAACCTCTTATATAGTGTAAACTAGGGGGTTACCTGCCTCCTTCTTACTAGGGTTACTAGGAGGTTACTTCACCTTCATCTTACTAGGGTTACTAGGGGGTTACCTGCACTCCTCTTATAGTGTTACTAGGGGGTTACTCTGCCTCCTCTTATAGTGTTACTAGGGGGTACCTGCCTCCTCTTACTAGGGTTACTAGGGGGTTACTGCCTCCTCTTACCTAGGGTTACGAGGGGGTTACCTGCTCCTCTTACTAGTGTTACTAGGGGGTCACTCACCTCCTCTTACTAGTGTTACTAGGGGGTTACCTGCCTCCTCTTATATAGTGTTACTAGGGGGTTACCTGCTCCTCTTACTAGTGTTACTAGGGGGTTACCTGCCTCCTCTTACTAGTGTTACTAGGGGGTTACTCAGCCTCCTCTTACTAGTGTTACTAGGGGTTTACCTGCCTCCTCTTACTAGTGTTACTAGGGGGTTACCTGCCTCCTCTTACTAGGGTTACTAGGGGGTTACCTGCCTCCTCTTACTAGTGTTACTAGGGGGTTACTCACCTCCTCTTACTAGTGTTACTAGGGGGTTACCTGCCTCCTCTTACTAGTGTTACTAGGGGGTTACCTGCCTCCTCTTACTAGGGTTACTAGGGGGTTACTCACCTCCTCTACTAGGGTTACTAGGGGGTTACTCACCTCCTCTTTACTAGTGTACTAGGGGGTTACCTGCCTCTCTCTTACTAGGGTTACTAGGGGGTTACCTGCCTCCCTCTTATCTAGGGTTACTGGGGGTTACCTGCCTCCTCTTACTAGTGTTACTAGGGGGTTACCTGCCTCCCTCTTACTAGTGGTTACTAGGGGGGTTACCCTGCCTCCTCTTACTAGGGTTACTAGGGGTTACCTCACCTCCTCTTATATAGTGTTACTAGGGGGGTTCCTGCCCTCCTCTTACTAGGGTTTACTAGGGGGTTACCTGCCTCCTCTTATATTGTGTTACTAGGGGGTTACTCACCTCCTCTTACTAGGGTTACTAGGGGGGTTACCTGCCTCCTCTTACTAGGGTTACTAGGGGGTTACCTGCCTCCTCTTATATAGTGTTACTAGGGGGTTACCTGCCTCCTCTTACTAGGGTTACTAGGGGGTTACCTGCCTCCTCTTACTAGTGTTTCCTAGGGGGCTACACTGCCTCCTCTTACTAGTGTTACTAGGGGGTACCTGCCTCCTCCCTTACTAGGGTACACGGGGTCCACTCACCTCCTCTTACTAGAGTTACTAGGGGGGTACCTGCCTCCCTCTTACTAGGGTTACTAGGGGGTTACCTGCCTCCTCTTACTAGTGTTACTAGGGGTTACCTGCCTCCTCTTACTAGGGTTACTAGGGGGTTACCTGCCTCCTCTTACTAGTGTTACTAGGGGGTTACTCACCTCCTCTTACTAGGGTTACTAGGGGGTTACCTGCCTCCTCTTACTAGGGTTACTAGGGGGTTACCTGCCTCCTCTTACTAGGGTTACTAGGGGGTTACCTGCCTCCTCTTACTAGTGTTACTAGGGGGTTACCTGCCTCCTCTTACTAGGGTTACTAGGGGGTTACCTGCCTCCTCTTACTAGTGTTACTAGGGGGTTACCTGCCTCCTCTTACTAGTGTTACTAGGGGGTTACTCACCTCCTCTTACTGTGTTACTAGGGGGTTACTGCCTCCTCTTACTAGGGTTACTAGGGGGTTACTCACCTCCTCTTACTAGTGTTACTAGGGGGTTACCTGCCTCTCTTACTAGTGTTACTAGGGGGTTACCTGCCTCCTCTTACTAGTGTTACTAGGGGGTTACTCACCTCCTTCTACTAGGGTTACTAGGGGGTTACCTGCCTCCTCTTAATAGTGTTACTAGGGGGTTACTCACCTCCTCTTACTAGGGTTACTAGGGGTTACTCACCTCCTCTTACTAGGGTTACTGAGGGGTTACCTGCCTCCTCTTACTAGGGTTACTAGGGGGTTACCTGCCTCCTCTTACTAGGGTTACTAGGGGGTCACTCCCTCCTCTTACTAGGGTTACTAGGGGGTTACTCACCTCCTCTTACTAGGGTTACTCGGGGTTACCTGCCTCCTCTTTACTAGGGTTACTAGGGGGTTACCTGCCTCCTCTTACTAGGGTTACTAGGGGGTTACCTGCCTCCTCTTACTAGGGTTACTAGGGGGTTACCTGCCTCCTCTTATACTAGGGTTACTAGGGGGTTACCTCCTCCTCTTACTAGGGTTACTAGGGGGTTACTCACCTCCTCTTACTAGGGTTACTAGGGGGTTACCTGCCTCCTCTTACTAGGTTACTAGGGGGTTACTCACCTCCTCTTACTAGGGTTACTAGGGGGTTACTCACCTCCTCTTACTAGGGTTACTAGGGGTTACCTGCCTCCTCTTACTAGGGTTACTAGGGGGTTACTGCCTCCTCTTACTAGTGTTACTAGGGGGTTACCTGCCTCCTCTTATTAGTGTTACTAGGGGGTTACCTGCCTCCTCTATACTAGTGTTACTAGGGGGTTACCTGCCTCCTCTTACTAGGGTTACTAGGGGGTTACCTGCCTCCTCTTACTAGGGTTACTAGGGGGTTACCTGCCTCCTCTTACTAGGGTTACTAGGGGGTTACCTGCCTCCTCTTATATAGTGTTACTAGGGGGTTACCTGCCTCCTCTTACTAGGGTTACTAGGGGGTTACCTGCCCTCCTCTTACTAGGGTTACTAGGGGGTTACCTCACCTCCTTACTAGTGTTACTAGGGGGTTACCTCCTCCTCTTACTAGGGTTACTAGGGGGTTACCTGCCTCCTCTTACTAGGGTTACTAGGGGGTTACTCACCTCCTCTTATATAGTGTTACTAGGGGGTTACCTGCCTCCTCTTACTAGGGTTACTAGGGGGTTACCTGCCTCCTCTTACTAGGGTTACTAGGGGGTTACCTGCCTCCTCTTACTAGTGGTTACTAGGGGGTTACCTGCCTCCTCTTACTAGGTTACTAGGGGGTTACTCACCTCCTCTTACTAGTGTTACTAGGGGGTTACCTGCCTCCTCTTACTAGGGTTACTAGGGGGTTACCTGCCTCCTCTTACTAGTGTTACTAGGGGGTTACCTGCCTCCTCTTACTAGGGTTACTAGGGGGTTACCTGCCTCCTCTTACTAGGGTTACTAGGGGGTTACTCACCTCCTCTTACTAGGGTTACTAGGGGGTTACCTGCCCTCCTCTTACTAGGGTTACTAGGGGGTACTCACCTCCTCTTACTAGTGTTACTAGGGGGTTACCTGCCTCCTCTTACTAGGGTTACTAGGGGGTTACTCACCTCCTCTTACTAGGGTTACTAGGGGGTTACCTGCCCTCCTCTTATATAGTGTACTAGGGGGTTACCTGCCTCCTCTTACTAGTGTTACTAGGGGGTTACTCACCTCCTCTTACTAGTGTTACTAGGGGTTACCTGCCTCCTCTTACTAGTGTTACTAGGGGGTTACCTGCCTCCTCTTACTAGTGTTACTAGGGGGTTACCTCACCTCCTCTTACTAGTGTTACTAGGGGGTTACCTGCCTCCTCTTATGTTTACTAGGGGGTTACTCACCTCCTCTTACTAGGGTTACTAGGGGGTTACCTGCCTCCTCTTACTAGTGTTACTAGGGGGTTACCTGCCTCCTCTTACTAGGGTTACTAGGGGGTTACCAGCCTCCTCTTACTAGGGTTACTAGGGGGTTACCTGCCTCCTCTTATAGTGTTACTAGGGGGTTACTCACTCCTCTTACTAGTGTTACTAGGGGGTTACCTGCCTCCTCTTACTAGGGTTACTAGGGGGTTACCTGCCCTCCTCTTACTAGTGTTACTAGGGGGTTACCTGCCTCCTCTTTATAGGGTTACTAGGGGGTTACCTGCCCTCCTCTTACTAGGGTTACTAGGGGGTTACTCCCCTCCTCTTACTAGGGTACTAGGGGGTTACCTGCCTCCTCTTTACTAGGGTTACTAGGGGGTTACCTGCCTCCTCTTACTAGGGTTACTAGGGGGTTACCTGCCTCCTCTTACTAGTGTTACTAGGGGGTTACCTGCCTCCTCTTACTAGTGTTACTAGGGGGTTACCTGCCTCCTCTTACTAGGGTTACTAGGGGGTTACCTGCCTCCTCTTACTAGGGTTACTAGGGGGTTACTCACCTCCTCTTACTAGGGTTACTAGGGGGTTACCTGCCTCCTCTTACTAGGGTTACTAGGGGGTTACTCACCTCCTCTTACTAGGGTTACTAGGGGGTTACCTCCTCCTCTTACTAGGGTTACTAGGGGGTTACCTGCCTCCTCTTACTAGGGTTACTAGGGGGTTACTCACCTCCTCTTACTAGGGTTACTAGGGGGTTACCTGCCTCCTCTTACTAGGGTTACTAGGGGGTTACCTGCCTCCTCTTACTAGGGTTACTAGGGGGTTACTCACCTCCTCTTACTAGGGTTACTAGGGGGTTACTCACCTCCTCTTACTAGGGTTACTAGGGGGTTACCTGCCTCCTCTTACTAGGGTTACTAGGGGGTTACTCACCTCCTCTTACTAGGGTTACTAGGGGGTTACCTCCTCCTCTTACTAGGGTTACTAGGGGGTTACCTGCCTCCTCTTACTAGGGTTACTAGGGGGTTACTCACCTCCTCTTACTAGGGTTACTAGGGGGTTACTCTCCTCCTCTTATAGTGTTACTAGGGGGTTACTCACCTCCTCTTACTAGGGTTACTAGGGGGTTACCTGCACTCCTCTTACTAGGGTTACTAGGGGTTACTCACCTCCTCTTACTAGGGTTACTAGGGGGTTACTCACCTCCTCTTACTAGGGTTACTAGGGGGTTACCTGCCTCCTCTTACTAGGGTTACTAGGGGGTTACCTGCCTCCTCTTACTAGGGTTACTAGGGGGTTACCTGCCTCCTCTTACTAGGGTTACTAGGGGGTTACTCACCTCCTCTTACTAGGGTTACTAGGGGGTTACCTGCCTCCTCTTACTAGGGTTACTAGGGGGTTACCTGCCTCCTCTTACTAGGGTTACTAGGGGGTTACCTGCCTCCTCTTACTAGGGTTACTAGGGGGTTACTCACCTCCTCTTACTAGGGTTACTAGGGGGTTACCTGCCTCCTCTTACTAGGGTTACTAGGGGGTTACCTGCCTCCTCTTACTAGGGTTACTAGGGGGTTACCTGCCTCCTCTTACTAGGGTTACTAGGGGGTTACCTGCCTCCTCTTACTAGTGTTACTAGGGGGTTACCTGCCTCCTCTTACTAGGGTTACTAGGGGGTTACCTGCCTCCTCTTACTAGGGTTACTAGGGGGTTACCTGCCTCCTCTTACTAGTGTTACTAGGGGGTTACTCACCTCCTCTTACTAGGGTTACTAGGGGGTTACCTGCCTCCTCTTACTAGGGTTACTAGGGGGTTACTCACCTCCTCTTACTAGGGTTACTAGGGGGTTACCTGCCTCCTCTTACTAGGGTTACTAGGGGGTTACTCACCTCCTCTTACTAGGGTTACTAGGGGGTTACCTCCTCCTCTTACTAGGGTTACTAGGGGGTTACCTGCCTCCTCTTACTAGGTTACTAGGGGGTTACTCACCTCCTCTTACTAGTGTTACTAGGGGGTTACCTGCCTCCTCTTACTAGGGTTACTAGGGGGTTACCTGCCTCCTCTTACTAGGGTTACTAGGGGGTTACCTGCCTCCTCTTACTAGGGTTACTAGGGGGTTACCTGCCTCCTCTTACTAGGGTTACTAGGGGGTTACTCACCTCCTCTTACTAGGGTTACTAGGGGGTTACCTGCCTCCTCTTACTAGGGTTACTAGGGGGTTACTCACCTCCTCTTACTAGGGTTACTAGGGGGTTACCTCCCTCCTCTTACTAGGGTTACTAGGGGGTTACTCACCTCCTCTTACTAGGGTTACTAGGGGGTTACCTGCCTCCTCTTACTAGGGTTACTAGGGGGTTACCTGCCTCCTCTTACTAGGGTTACTAGGGGGTTACCTGCCTCCTCTTACTAGGGTTACTAGGGGGTTACCTGCCTCCTCTTACTAGGGTTACTAGGGGGTTACTCACCTCCTCTTACTAGGGTTACTAGGGGGTTACTCACCTCCTCTTACTAGGGTTACTAGGGGGTTACCTGCCTCCTCTTACTAGGGTTACTAGGGGGTCACTCACCTCCTCTTACTAGGGTTACTAGGGGGTTACTCACCTCCTCTTACTAGGGTTACTAGGGGGTTACCTGCCTCCTCTTACTAGGGTTACTAGGGGGTTACTCACCTCCTCTTACTAGGGTTACTAGGGGGTTACTCACCTCCTCTTACTAGGGTTACTAGGGGGTTACCTGCCTCCTCTTACTAGGGTTACTAGGGGGTTACTCACCTCCTCTTACTAGGGTTACTAGGGGGTTACCTGCCTCCTCTTACTAGGGTTACTAGGGGGTTACTCACCTCCTCTTACTAGGGTTACTAGGGGGTTACCTGCCTCCTCTTACTAGGGTTACTAGGGGGTTACCTGCCTCCTCTTACTAGGGTTACTAGGGGGTTACCTGCCTCCTCTTACTAGGGTTACTAGGGGGTTACTCACCTCCTCTTACTAGGGTTACTAGGGGGTTACCTGCCTCCTCTTACTAGGGTTACTAGGGGGTTACTCACCTCCTCTTACTATGGTTACTAGGGGGTTACCTGCCTCCTCTTACTAGTGTTACTAGGGGGTCACTCACCTCCTCTTACTAGGGTTACTAGGGGGTTACCTGCCTCCTCTTACTAGGGTTACTAGGGGGTCACTCACCTCCTCTTACTAGGGTTACTAGGGGGTTACCTGCCTCCTCTTACTAGTGTTACTAGGGGGTCACTCACCTCCTCTTACTAGGGTTACTAGGGGGTTACTCACCTCCTCTTACTAGGGTTACTAGGGGGTTACCTGCCTCCTCTTACTAGGGTTACTAGGGGGTACCTACCTCCTCTTACTAGGGTTACTAGGGGGTTACTCACCTCCTCTTACTAGGGTTACTAGGGGGTTACCTGCCTCCTCTTACTAGGGTTACTAGGGGGTTACCTGCCTCCTCTTACTAGGGTTACTAGGGGGTCACTCACCTCCTCTTACTAGGGTTACTAGGGGGTTACTCACCTCCTCTTACTAGGGTTACTAGGGGGTCACTCACCTCCTCTTACTAGTGTTACTAGGGGGTCACTCACCTCCTCTTACTAGGGTTACTAGGGGGTTACCTGCCTCCTCTTACTAGGGTTACTAGGGGGTTACCTGCCTCCTCTTACTAGGGTTACTAGGGGGTTACTCACCTCCTCTTACTAGGGTTACTAGGGGGTCACTCACCTCCTCTTACTAGTGTTACTAGGGGGTCACTCACCTCCTCTTACTAGTGTTACTAGGGGGTCACTCACCTCCTCTTACTAGGGTTACTAGGGGGTCACTCACCTCCTCTTACTAGGGTTACTAGGGGGTTACCTGCCTCCTCTTACTAGGGTTACTAGGGGGTTACCTGCCTCCTCTTACTAGGGTTACTAGGGGGTTACCTGCCTCCTCTTACTAGGGTTACTAGGGGGTTACCTGCCTCCTCTTACTATGGTTACTAGGGGGTTACCTGCCTCCTCTTACTAGGGTTACTAGGGGGTTACTCACCTCCTCTTACTAGGGTTACTAGGGGGTCACTCACCTCCTCTTACTAGGGTTACTAGGGGGTTACCTGCCTCCTCTTACTAGGGTTACTAGGGGGTTACTCACCTCCTCTTACTAGGGTTACTAGGGGGTTACCTGCCTCCTCTTACTAGTGTTACTAGGGGGTCACTCACCTCCTCTTACTAGGGTTACTAGGGGGTTACTCACCTCCTCTTACTAGGGTTACTAGGGGGTTACCTGCCTCCTCTTACTAGGGTTACTAGGGGGTTACTACCTCCTCTTACTAGGGTTACTAGGGGGTTACTCACCTCCTCTTACTAGGGTTACTAGGGGGTTACCTGCCTCCTCTTACTAGGGTTACTAGGGGGTTACTCACCTCCTCTTACTAGGGTTACTAGGGGGTTACTCACCTCCTCTTACTAGGGTTACTAGGGGGTTACCTGCCTCCTCTTACTAGGGTTACTAGGGGGTTACTCACCTCCTCTTACTAGGGTTACTAGGGGGTTACTCACCTCCTCTTACTAGGGTTACTAGGGGGTTACTCACTCCTCTTACTAGGGTTACTAGGGGGTTACCTGCCTCCTCTTACTAGGGTTACTAGGGGGTTACTCACCTCCTCTTACTAGGGTTACTAGGGGGTTACCTGCCTCCTCTTACTAGTGTTACTAGGGGGTTACCTGCCTCCTCTTACTAGGGTTACTAGGGGGTTACTCACCTCCTCTTACTAGGGTTACTAGGGGGTTACCTGCCTCCTCTTACTAGGGTTACTAGGGGGTCACTCACCTCCTCTTACTAGGGTTACTAGGGGGTTACCTGCCTCCTCTTACTAGGGTTACTAGGGGGTTACCTGCCTCCTCTTACTAGGGTTACTAGGGGGTTACTCACCTCCTCTTACTAGTGTTACTAGGGGGTTACCTGCCTCCTCTTACTAGGGTTACTAGGGGGTTACTCACCTCCTCTTACTAGGGTTACTAGGGGGTTACCTGCCTCCTCTTACTAGGGTTACTAGGGGGTTACTCACCTCCTCTTACTAGGGTTACTAGGGGGTTACCTGCCTCCTCTTACTAGGGTTACTAGGGGGTTACCTGCCTCCTCTTACTAGGGTTACTAGGGGGTTACCTGCCTCCTCTTACTAGTGTTACTAGGGGGTTACTCACCTCCTCTTACTAGGGTTACTAGGGGGTTACCTGCCTCCTCTTACTAGGGTTACTAGGGGGTTACTCACCTCCTCTTACTAGGGTTACTAGGGGGTTACCTGCCTCCTCTTACTAGGGTTACTAGGGGGTTACTCACCTCCTCTTACTAGGGTTACTAGGGGGTTACCTGCCTCCTCTTACTAGGGTTACTAGGGGGTTACCTGCCTCCTCTTACTAGGGTTACTAGGGGGTTACTCACCTCCTCTTACTAGGGTTACTAGGGGGTTACCTGCCTCCTCTTACTAGTGTTACTAGGGGGTTACTCACCTCCTCTTACTAGGGTTACTAGGGGGTTACCTGCCTCCTCTTACTAGGGTTACTAGGGGGTTACCTGCCTCCTCTTACTAGGGTTACTAGGGGGTTACTCACCTCCTCTTACTAGGGTTACTAGGGGGTTACCTGCCTCCTCTTACTAGGGTTACTAGGGGGTTACCTGCCTCCTCTTATATAGTGTTACTAGGGGGTTACCTGCCTCCTCTTACTAGGGTTACTAGGGGGTTACCTGCCTCCTCTTACTAGGGTTACTAGGGGGTTACCTGCCTCCTCTTACTAGGGTTACTAGGGGGTTACTCACCTCCTCTTACTAGGGTTACTAGGGGGTTACCTGCCTCCTCTTAATAGTGTTACTAGGGGGTTACTCACCTCCTCTTACTAGGGTTACTAGGGGGTTACCTGCCTCCTCTTACTAGGGTTACTAGGGGGTTACCTGCCTCCTCTTACTAGGGTTACTAGGGGGTTACCTGCCTCCTCTTACTAGGGTTACTAGGGGGTTACCTGCCTCCTCTTACTAGGGTTACTAGGGGGTTACTCACCTCCTCTTACTAGGGTTACTAGGGGGTTACCTGCCTCCTCTTACTAGGGTTACTAGGGGGTTACCTGCCTCCTCTTATATAGTGTTACTAGGGGGTTACTCACCTCCTCTTACTAGGGTTACTAGGGGGTTACTCACCTCCTCTTACTAGTGTTACTAGGGGGTTACCTGCCTCCTCTTACTAGTGTTACTAGGGGGATACCTGCAACCTCTTATATAGTGTTACTAGGGGGTTACCTGCCTCCTCTTACTAGGGTTACTAGGGGGTTACCTGCCTCCTCTTACTAGTGTTACTAGGGGGTTACCTGCCTCCTCTTACTAGGGTTACTAGGGGGTTACCTGCAACCTCTTACTAGTGTTACTAGGGGGTTACCTGCCTCCTCTTACTAGGGTTACTAGGGGGTTACCTGCCTCCTCTTACTAGGGTTACTAGGGGGTTACCTGCCTCCTCTTACTAGTGTTACTAGGGGGTTACCTGCCTCCTCTTACTAGGGTTACTAGGGGGTTACCTGCCTCCTCTTACTAGGGTTACTAGGGGGTTACCTGCCTCCTCTTACTAGGGTTACTAGGGGGTTACCTGCCTCCTCTTATATAGTGTTACTAGGGGGTCACTCACCTCCTCTTACTAGGGTTACTAGGGGGTTACCTGCCTCCTCTTATATAGTGTTACTAGGGGGTTACCTGCCTCCTCTTACTAGGGTTACTAGGGGGTTACTCACCTCCTCTTACTAGGGTTACTAGGGGGTACCTGCACTCCTCTTATATAGTGTTACTAGGGGGTCACTCACCTCCTCTTACTAGGGTTACTAGGGGGTTACCTGCCTCCTCTTATATAGTGTTACTAGGGGGTTACCTGCCTCCTCTTACTAGGGTTACTAGGGGGTTACCTGCCTCCTCTTACTAGGGTTACTAGAGGGTTACCTGCCTCCTCTTACTAGGGTTACTAGGGGGTTACCTGCCTCCTCTTACTAGGGTTACTAGGGGGTTACCTGCCTCCTCTTACTAGGGTTACTAGGGGGTTACCTGCCTCCTCTTACTAGGGTTACTAGGGGGTTACCTACCTCCTCTTACTAGTGTTACTAGGGGGTTACTCACCTCCTCTTACTAGTGTTACTAGGGGGTTACTCACCTCCTCTTACTAGGGTTACTAGGGGGTTACCTGCCTCCTCTTACTAGGGTTACTAGGGGGTTACCTACCTCCTCTTACTAGTGTTACTAGGGGGTTACTCACCTCCTCTTACTAGTGTTACTAGGGGGTTACTCACCTCCTCTTACTAGGGTTACTAGGGGGTTACCTGCCTCCTCTTACTAGGGTTACTAGGGGGTTACTGCCCTCCTCTTACTAGGGTTACTAGGGGGTTACTCACCTCCTCTTACTAGTGTTACTAGGGGGTTACCTGCCTCCTCTTACTAGTGTTACTAGGGGGTTACTTGCCTCCTCTTACTAGGGTTACTAGGGGGTTACTCACCTCCTCTTACTAGGGTTACTAGGGGGTTACCTGCCTCCTCTTACTAGTGTTACTAGGGGGTTACCTGCCTCCTCTTACTAGGGTTACTAGGGGGTTACCTGCCTCCTCTTACTAGGGTTACTAGGGGGTTACCTGCCTCCTCTTACTAGTGTTACTAGGGGGTTACCTGCCTCCTCTTACTAGTGTTACTAGGGGGTTACCTGCCTCCTCTTACTAGTGTTACTAGGGGGTTACTCACCTCCTCTTACTAGTGTTACTAGGGGGTTACCTGCCTCCTCTTACTAGGGTTACTAGGGGGTTACCTGCCTCCTCTTATATAGTGTTACTAGGGGGTTACCTGCCTCCTCTTACTAGGGTTACTAGGGGGTTACCTGCCTCCTCTTACTAGGGTTACTAGGGGGTTACCTGCCTCCTCTTATATAGTGTTACTAGGGGGTTACCTGCCTCCTCTTACTAGGGTTACTAGGGGGTTACCTGCCTCCTCTTACTAGGGTTACTAGGGGGTTACTCACCTCCTCTTACTAGGGTTACTAGGGGGTTACCTGCCTCCTCTTATATAGTGTTACTAGGGGGTTACTCACCTCCTCTTACTAGGGTTACTAGGGGGTTACCTGCCTCCTCTTACTAGGGTTACTAGGGGGTTACTCACCTCCTCTTACTAGTGTTACTAGGGGGTTACCTGCCTCCTCTTACTAGGGTTACTAGGGGGTTACCTGCCTCCTCTTATATAGTGTTACTAGGGGGTTACTCACCTCCTCTTACTAGGGTTACTAGGGGGTTACCTGCCTCCTCTTACTAGGGTTACTAGGGGGTTACTCACCTCCTCTTACTAGGGTTACTAGGGGGTTACTCACCTCCTCTTACTAGTGTTACTAGGGGGTTACCTGCCTCCTCTTACTAGTGTTACTAGGGGGTTACCTGCCTCCTCTTACTAGGGTTACTAGGGGGTTACCTGCCTCCTCTTACTAGGGTTACTAGGGGGTTACTCACCTCCTCTTACTAGGGTTACTAGGGGGTTACTCACCTCCTCTTACTAGTGTTACTAGGGGGTTACTCACCTCCTCTTACTAGTGTTACTAGGGGGTTACCTGCCTCCTCTTACTAGTGTTACTAGGGGGTTACCTGCCTCCTCTTACTAGGGTTACTAGGGGGTTACTCACCTCCTCTTACTAGTGTTACTAGGGGGTTACCTGCCTCCTCTTACTAGTGTTACTAGGGGGTTACCTGCCTCCTCTTACTAGTGTTACTAGGGGGTTACTCACCTCCTCTTACTAGGGTTACTAGGGGGTTACTCACCTCCTCTTACTAGTGTTACTAGGGGGTTACCTGCCTCCTCTTACTAGTGTTACTAGGGGGTTACCTGCCTCCTCTTACTAGGGTTACTAGGGGGTTACCTGCCTCCTCTTACTAGGGTTACTAGGGGGTTACCTGCCTCCTCTTATATAGTGTTACTAGGGGGTTACCTGCCTCCTCTTACTAGGGTTACTAGGGGGTTACCTGCCTCCTCTTACTAGGGTTACTAGGGGGTTACTCACCTCCTCTTACTAGGGTTACTAGGGGGTTACCTGCCTCCTCTTACTAGGGTTACTAGGGGGTTACCTGCCTCCTCTTACTAGGGTTACTAGGGGGTTACCTGCCTCCTCTTACTAGGGTTACTAGGGGGTTACTCACCTCCTCTTACTAGGGTTACTAGGGGGTTACCTGCCTCCTCTTACTAGGGTTACTAGGGGGTTACCTGCCTCCTCTTACTAGGGTTACTAGGGGGTTACTCACCTCCTCTTACTAGGGTTACTAGGGGGTTACCTGCCTCCTCTTACTAGTGTTACTAGGGGGTTACCTGCCTCCTCTTACTAGGGTTACTAGGGGGTTACCTGCCTCCTCTTACTAGGGTTACTAGGGGGTTACCTGCCTCCTCTTACTAGGGTTACTAGGGGGTTACTCACCTCCTCTTACTAGGGTTACTAGAGGGTTACCTGCCTCCTCTTATATAGTGTTACTAGGGGGTTACCTGCCTCCTCTTACTAGGGTTACTAGGGGGTTACCTGCCTCCTCTTACTAGGGTTACTAGGGGGTTACTCACCTTCTCTTACTAGGGTTACTAGGGGGTTACCTGCCTCCTCTTACTAGGGTTACTAGGGGGTTACTCACCTCCTCTTACTAGTGTTACTAGGGGGTTACTCACCTCCTCTTATATAGTGTTACTAGGGGGTTACCTGCCTCCTCTTACTAGGGTTACTAGGGGGTTACCTGCCTCCTCTTATATAGTGTTACTAGGGGGTTACCTGCCTCCTCTTACTAGGGTTACTAGGGGGTTACCTGCCTCCTCTTACTAGGGTTACTAGGGGGTTACCTGCCTCCTCTTACTAGTGTTACTAGGGGGTTACCTGCCTCCTCTTACTAGGGTTACTAGGGGGTTACCTGCCTCCTCTTATATTGTTACTAGGGGGTTACCTGCCTCCTCTTACTAGGGTTACTAGGGGGTTACCTGCCTCCTCTTACTAGTGTTACTAGGGGGTTACTCACCTCCTCTTACTAGTGTTACTAGGGGGTTACTTACCTCCTCTTACTAGTGTTACTAGGGGGTTACCTGCCTCCTCTTACTAGTGTTACTAGGGGGTTACCTGCCTCCTCTTACTAGGGTTACTAGGGGGTTACCTGCCTCCTCTTAATAGTGTTACTAGGGGGTTACCTGCCTCCTCTTAATAGTGTTACTAGGGGGTTACCTGCCTCCTCTTACTAGTGTTACTAGGGGGTTACCTGCCTCCTCTTATAGTGTTACTAGGGGGTTACCTGCCTCCTCTTATATAGTGTTACTAGGGGGTTACCTGCCTCCTCTTACTAGTGTTACTAGGGGGTTACTCACCTCCTCTTATATAGTGTTACTAGGGGGTTACCTGCCTCCTCTTACTAGTGTTACTAGGGGGTTACCTGCCTCCTCTTACTAGTGTTACTAGGGGGTTACCTGCCTCCTCTTATATAGTGTTACTAGGGGGTTACCTGCCTCCTCTTACTAGTGTTACTAGGGGGTTACCTGCCTCCTCTTACTAGTGTTACTAGGGGGTTACCTGCCTCCTCTTATATAGTGTTACTAGGGGGTTACCTGCCTCCTCTTACTAGTGTTACTAGGGGGTTACCTGCCTCCTCTTATATAGTGTTACTAGGGGGTTACCTGCCTCCTCTTACTAGTGTTACTAGGGGGTTACCTGCCTCCTCTTATATAGTGTTACTAGGGGGTTACCTGCCTCCTCTTACTAGTGTTACTAGGGGGTTACCTGCCTCCTCTTACTAGTGTTACTAGGGGGTTACCTGCCTCCTCTTACTAGTGTTACTAGGGGGTTACCTGCCTCCTCTTACTAGTGTTACTAGGGGGTTACTCACCTCCTCTTACTAGTGTTACTAGGGGGTTACCTGCCTCCTCTTACTAGTGTTACTAGGGGGTTACCTGCCTCCTCTTATAGTGTTACTAGGGGGTTACTCACCTCCTCTTACTAGGGTTACTAGGGGGTTACCTGCCTCCTCTTATATAGTGTTACTAGGGGGTTACCTGCCTCCTCTTACTAGTGTTACTAGGGGGTTACCTGCCTCCTCTTATATAGTGTTACTAGGGGGTTACCTGCCTCCTCTTACTAGTGTTACTAGGGGGTTACCTGCCTCCTCTTACTAGGGTTACTAGGGGGTTACTCACCTCCTCTTACTAGGGTTACTAGGGGGTTACCTGCCTCCTCTTACTAGGGTTACTAGGGGGTTACCTGCCTCCTCTTACTAGTGTTACTAGGGGGTTACCTGCCTCCTCTTACTAGTGTTACTAGGGGGTTACCTGCCTCCTCTTACTAGTGTTACTAGGGGGTTACCTGCCTCCTCTTACTAGGGTTACTAGGGGGTTACCTGCCTCCTCTTACTAGTGTTACTAGGGGGTTACTCACCTCCTCTTACTAGGGTTACTAGGGGGTTACCTGCCTCCTCTTACTAGGGTTACTAGGGGGTTACTCACCTCCTCTTACTAGGGTTACTAGGGGGTTACCTGCCTCCTCTTACTAGTGTTACTAGGGGGTTACCTGCCTCCTCTTACTAGGGTTACTAGGGGGTTACCTGCCTCCTCTTACTAGGGTTACTAGGGGGTTACCTGCCTCCTCTTACTAGGGTTACTAGGGGGTTACCTGCCTCCTCTTATATAGTGTTACTAGGGGGTTACCTGCCTCCTCTTACTAGTGTTACTAGGGGGTTACCTGCCTCCTCTTACTAGGGTTACTAGGGGGTTACCTGCCTCCTCTTACTAGTGTTACTAGGGGGTTACTCACCTCCTCTTACTAGGGTTACTAGGGGGTTACCTGCCTCCTCTTACTAGTGTTACTAGGGGGTTACCTGCCTCCTCTTACTAGGGTTACTAGGGGGTTACCTGCCTCCTCTTACTAGTGTTACTAGGGGGTTACTCACCTCCTCTTACTAGGGTTACTAGGGGGTTACCTGCCTCCTCTTACTAGGGTTACTAGGGGGTTACCTGCCTCCTCTTACTAGGGTTACTAGGGGGTTACCTGCCTCCTCTTACTAGGGTTACTAGGGGGTTACCTGCCTCCTCTTACTAGTGTTACTAGGGGGTTACCTGCCTCCTCTTACTAGGGTTACTAGGGGGTTACCTGCCTCCTCTTACTAGGGTTACTAGGGGGTTACCTGCCTCCTCTTACTAGGGTTACTAGGGGGTTACTCACCTCCTCTTACTAGGGTTACTAGGGGGTTACCTGCCTCCTCTTACTAGGGTTACTAGGGGGTTACTCACCTCCTCTTACTAGGGTTACTAGGGGGTTACCTGCCTCCTCTTACTAGGGTTACTAGGGGGTTACCTGCCTCCTCTTACTAGGGTTACTAGGGGGTTACCTGCCTCCTCTTACTAGGGTTACTAGGGGGTTACCTGCCTCCTCTTACTAGTGTTACTAGGGGGTTACCTGCCTCCTCTTACTAGGGTTACTAGGGGGTTACCTGCCTCCTCTTACTAGGGTTACTAGGGGGTTACCTGCCTCCTCTTACTAGGGTTACTAGGGGGTTACCTGCCTCCTCTTACTAGGGTTACTAGGGGGTTACCTGCCTCCTCTTACTAGGGTTACTAGGGGGTTACTCACCTCCTCTTACTAGGGTTACTAGGGGGTTACCTGCCTCCTCTTACTAGGGTTACTAGGGGGTTACCTGCCTCCTCTTACTAGGGTTACTAGGGGGTTACCTGCCTCCTCTTACTAGGGTTACTAGGGGGTTACCTGCCTCCTCTTACTAGGGTTACTAGGGGGTTACCTGCCTCCTCTTACTAGGGTTACTAGGGGGTTACCTGCCTCCTCTTACTAGGGTTACTAGGGGGTTACTCACCTCCTCTTACTAGGGTTACTAGGGGGTTACCTGCCTCCTCTTACTAGGGTTACTAGGGGGTTACTCACCTCCTCTTACTAGGGTTACTAGGGGGTTACTCACCTCCTCTTACTAGGGTTACTAGGGGGTTACCTGCCTCCTCTTACTAGGGTTACTAGGGGGTTACTCACCTCCTCTTACTAGTGTTACTAGGGGGTTACCTGCCTCCTCTTACTAGGGTTACTAGGGGGTTACCTGCCTCCTCTTACTAGGGTTACTAGGGGGTTACCTGCCTCCTCTTACTAGGGTTACTAGGGGGTTACTCACCTCCTCTTACTAGGGTTACTAGGGGGTTACCTGCCTCCTCTTACTAGGGTTACTAGGGGGTTACTCACCTCCTCTTACTAGGGTTACTAGGGGGTTACCTGCCTCCTCTTACTAGGGTTACTAGGGGGTTACTCACCTCCTCTTACTAGGGTTACTAGGGGGTTACCTGCCTCCTCTTACTAGGGTTACTAGGGGGTTACCTGCCTCCTCTTACTAGGGTTACTAGGGGGTTACCTGCCTCCTCTTACTAGGGTTACTAGGGGGTTACTCACCTCCTCTTACTAGGGTTACTAGGGGGTTACCTGCCTCCTCTTACTAGGGTTACTAGGGGGTTACTCACCTCCTCTTACTAGGGTTACTAGGGGGTTACCTGCCTCCTCTTACTAGTGTTACTAGGGGGTTACTCACCTCCTCTTACTAGGGTTACTAGGGGGTTACCTGCCTCCTCTTACTAGGGTTACTAGGGGGTTACTCACCTCCTCTTACTAGGGTTACTAGGGGGTTACCTGCCTCCTCTTACTAGTGTTACTAGGGGGTCACTCACCTCCTCTTACTAGGGTTACTAGGGGGTTACTCACCTCCTCTTACTAGGGTTACTAGGGGGTTACCTGCCTCCTCTTACTAGGGTTACTAGGGGGTTACTTACCTCCTCTTACTAGGGTTACTAGGGGGTTACTCACCTCCTCTTACTAGGGTTACTAGGGGGTTACCTGCCTCCTCTTACTAGGGTTACTAGGGGGTTACCTGCCTCCTCTTACTAGGGTTACTAGGGGGTTACTCACCTCCTCTTACTAGGGTTACTAGGGGGTCACTCACCTCCTCTTACTAGGGTTACTAGGGGGTCACTCACCTCCTCTTACTAGGGTTACTAGGGGGTCACTCACCTCCTCTTACTAGGGTTACTAGGGGGTTACCTGCCTCCTCTTACTAGGGTTACTAGGGGGTTACCTGCCTCCTCTTACTAGGGTTACTAGGGGGTTACTCACCTCCTCTTACTAGGGTTACTAGGGGGTTACTCACCTCCTCTTACTAGTGTTACTAGGGGGTCACTCACCTCCTCTTACTAGGGTTACTAGGGGGTCACTCACCTCCTCTTACTAGGGTTACTAGGGGGTTACTCACCTCCTCTTACTAGGGTTACTAGGGGGTTACCTGCCTCCTCTTACTAGGGTTACTAGGGGGTTACTCACCTCCTCTTACTAGGGTTACTAGGGGGTTACCTGCCTCCTCTTACTAGGGTTACTAGGGGGTTACCTGCCTCCTCTTACTAGGGTTACTAGGGGGTTACCTGCCTCCTCTTACTAGGGTTACTAGGGGGTTACCTGCCTCCTCTTACTAGGGTTACTAGGGGGTTACTCACCTCCTCTTACTAGGGTTACTAGGGGGTTACCTGCCTCCTCTTACTAGGGTTACTAGGGGGTTACTCACCTCCTCTTACTAGGGTTACTAGGGGGTTACCTGCCTCCTCTTACTAGGGTTACTAGGGGGTCACTCACCTCCTCTTACTAGGGTTACTAGGGGGTTACTCACCTCCTCTTACTAGGGTTACTAGGGGGTTACCTGCCTCCTCTTACTAGGGTTACTAGGGGGTTACCTGCCTCCTCTTACTAGGGTTACTAGGGGGTTACTCACCTCCTCTTACTAGGGTTACTAGGGGGTTACCTGCCTCCTCTTACTAGGGTTACTAGGGGGTTACTCACCTCCTCTTACTAGGGTTACTAGGGGGTTACTCACCTCCTCTTACTAGGGTTACTAGGGGGTTACCTGCCTCCTCTTACTAGGGTTACTAGGGGGTTACTCACCTCCTCTTACTAGGGTTACTAGGGGGTTACTCACCTCCTCTTACTAGGGTTACTAGGGGGTCACTCACTACCTCTTACTAGGGTTACTAGGGGGTTACCTGCCTCCTCTTACTAGGGTTACTAGGGGGTTACTCACCTCCTCTTACTAGGGTTACTAGGGGGTTACCTGCCTCCTCTTACTAGTGTTACTAGGGGGTTACCTGCCTCCTCTTACTAGGGTTACTAGGGGGTCACTCACCTCCTCTTACTAGGGTTACTAGGGGGTTACCTGCCTCCTCTTACTAGGGTTACTAGGGGGTTACTCACCTCCTCTTACTAGGGTTACTAGGGGGTTACCTGCCTCCTCTTACTAGGGTTACTAGGGGGTTACCTGCCTCCTCTTACTAGGGTTACTAGGGGGTTACTCACCTCCTCTTACTAGTGTTACTAGGGGGTTACTCACCTCCTCTTACTAGGGTTACTAGGGGGTTACCTCCTCCTCTTACTAGGGTTACTAGGGGGTTACCTGCCTCCTCTTACTAGGGTTACTAGGGGGTTACTCACCTCCTCTTACTAGGGTTACTAGGGGGTTACCTGCCTCCTCTTACTAGGGTTACTAGGGGGTTACCTGCCTCCTCTTACTAGGGTTACTAGGGGGTTACCTGCCTCCTCTTACTAGTGTTACTAGGGGGTTACCTGCCTCCTCTTACTAGGGTTACTAGGGGGTTACCTGCCTCCTCTTACTAGGGTTACTAGGGGGTTACCTCCTCCTCTTACTAGGGTTACTAGGGGGTTACCTGCCTCCTCTTACTAGTGTTACTAGGGGGTTACCTCCTCCTCTTACTAGGGTTACTAGGGGGTTACCTGCCTCCTCTTACTAGGGTTACTAGGGGGTTACCTGCCTCCTCTTACTAGGGTTACTAGGGGGTTACTCACCTCCTCTTACTAGGGTTACTAGGGGGTTACCTGCCTCCTCTTACTAGTGTTACTAGGGGGTTACTCACCTCCTCTTACTAGGGTTACTAGGGGGTTACCTGCCTCCTCTTACTAGGGTTACTAGGGGGTTACCTGCCTCCTCTTACTAGTGTTACTAGGGGGTTACTCACCTCCTCTTACTAGGGTTACTAGGGGGTTACCTGCCTCCTCTTACTAGGGTTACTAGGGGGTTACCTGCCTCCTCTTACTAGTGTTACTAGGGGGTTACCTGCCTCCTCTTACTAGGGTTACTAGGGGGTTACCTGCCTCCTCTTACTAGGGTTACTAGGGGGTTACCTGCAACCTCTTATCTAGGGTTACTAGGGGGTTACTCACCTCCTCTTACTAGGGTTACTAGGGGGTTACCTGCATCCTCTTATATAGTGTTACTAGGGGGTTACTCACCTCCTCTTACTAGGGTTACTAGGGGGTTACCTGCCTCCTCTTACTAGGGTTACTAGGGGGTTACCTGCCTCCTCTTATATGGTTACTAGGGGGTTACCTGCCTCCTCTTACTAGGGTTACTAGGGGGTTACCTGCCTCCTCTTACTAGGGTTACTAGGGGGTTACTCACCTCCTCTTACTAGGGTTACTAGGGGGTTACCTGCCTCCTCTTACTAGGGTTACTAGGGGGTTACCTGCCTCCTCTTATATAGTGTTACTAGGGGGTTACTCACCTCCTCTTACTAGGGTTACTAGGGGGTTACTCACCTCCTCTTACTAGTGTTACTAGGGGGTTACCTGCCTCCTCTTACTAGTGTTACTAGGGGGATACCTGCAACCTCTTATATAGTGTTACTAGGGGGTTACCTGCCTCCTCTTACTAGGGTTACTAGGGGGTAACCTGCCTCCTCTTACTAGGGTTACTAGGGGGTTACCTGCCTCCTCTTACTAGGGTTACTAGGGGGTTACCTGCAACCTCTTACTAGTGTTACTAGGGGGTTACCTGCCTCCTCTTACTAGGGTTACTAGGGGGTTACCTGCCTCCTCTTACTAGGGTTACTAGGGGGTCACCTGCCTCCTCTTATATAGTGTTACTAGGGGGTTACCTGCCTCCTCTTACTAGGGTTACTAGGGGGTTACCTGCCTCCTCTTACTAGGGTTACTAGGGGGTTACCTGCCTCCTCTTACTAGGGTTACTAGGGGGATACCTGCAACCTCTTATATAGTGTTACTAGGGGGTCACTCACCTCCTCTTACTAGGGTTACTAGGGGGATACCTGCAACCTCTTATATAGTGTTACTAGGGGGTTACCTGCCTCCTCTTACTAGGGTTACTAGGGGGTTACTCACCTCCTCTTACTAGGGTTACTAGGGGGATACCTGCAACCTCTTATATAGTGTTACTAGGGGGTCACTCACCTCCTCTTACTAGGGTTACTAGGGGGTTACCTGCATCCTCTTATATAGTGTTACTAGGGGGTTACCTGCCTCCTCTTACTAGGGTTACTAGGGGGTTACTCACCTCCTCTTACTAGGGTTACTAGAGGGTTACCTGCCTCCTCTTACTAGGGTTACTAGGGGGTTACCTGCCTCCTCTTACTAGGGTTACTAGGGGGTTACCTGCCTCCTCTTACTAGGGTTACTAGGGGGTTACCTGCCTCCTCTTACTAGGGTTACTAGGGGGTTACCTACCTCCTCTTACTAGTGTTACTAGGGGGTTACTCACCTCCTCTTACTAGTGTTACTAGGGGGTTACTCACCTCCTCTTACTAGGGTTACTAGGGGGTTACCTGCCTCCTCTTACTAGGGTTACTAGGGGGTTACCCACCTCCTCTTACTAGTGTTACTAGGGGGTTACTCACCTCGTCTTACTAGTGTTACTAGGGGGTTACTCACCTCCTCTTACTAGGGTTACTAGGGGGTTACCTGCCTCCTCTTACTAGTGTTACTAGGGGGTTACTCACCTCCTCTTACTAGGGTTACTAGGGGGTTACTCACCTCCTCTTACTAGTGTTACTAGGGGGTTACCTGCCTCCTCTTACTAGTGTTACTAGGGGGTTACCTGCCTCCTCTTACTAGGGTTACTAGGGGGTTACTCACCTCCTCTTACTAGGGTTACTAGGGGGTTACTCACCTCCTCTTACTAGGGTTACTAGGGGGTTACCTGCCTCCTCTTACTAGGGTTACTAGGGGGTTACCTGCCTCCTCTTACTAGGGTTACTAGGGGGTTACCTGCCTCCTCTTACTAGTGTTACTAGGGGGTTACCTGCCTCCTCTTACTAGTGTTACTAGGGGGTTACCTGCCTCCTCTTACTAGTGTTACTAGGGGGTTACTCACCTCCTCTTACTAGTGTTACTAGGGGGTTACCTGCCTCCTCTTACTAGGGTTACTAGGGGGTTACCTGCCTCCTCTTACTAGTGTTACTAGGGGGTTACCTGCCTCCTCTTACTAGGGTTACTAGGGGGTTACCTGCCTCCTCTTACTAGGGTTACTAGGGGGTTACCTGCCTCCTCTTACTAGTGTTACTAGGGGGTTACCTGCCTCCTCTTACTAGGGTTACTAGGGGGTTACCTGCCTCCTCTTACTAGGGTTACTAGGGGGTTACCTGCCTCCTCTTACTAGGGTTACTAGGGGGTTACCTGCCTCCTCTTACTAGGGTTACTAGGGGGTTACTCACCTCCTCTTACTAGGGTTACTAGGGGGTTACCTGCCTCCTCTTACTAGGGTTACTAGGGGGTTACTCACCTCCTCTTACTAGGGTTACTAGGGGGTTACTCACCTCCTCTTACTAGGGTTACTAGGGGGTTACCTGCCTCCTCTTACTAGGGTTACTAGGGGGTTACTCACCTCCTCTTACTAGGGTTACTAGGGGGTTACCTGCCTCCTCTTACTAGGGTTACTAGGGGGTTACCTGCCTCCTCTTACTAGGGTTACTAGGGGGTTACCTGCCTCCTCTTACTAGTGTTACTAGGGGGTTACCTGCCTCCTCTTACTAGTGTTACTAGGGGGTTACCTGCCTCCTCTTACTAGGGTTACTAGGGGGTTACCTGCCTCCTCTTACTAGGGTTACTAGGGGGTTACCTGCCTCCTCTTACTAGGGTTACTAGGGGGTTACTCACCTCCTCTTACTAGGGTTACTAGGGGGTTACCTGCCTCCTCTTACTAGGGTTACTAGGGGGTTACCTGCCTCCTCTTACTAGTGTTACTAGGGGGTTACCTGCCTCCTCTTACTAGGGTTACTAGGGGGTTACTCACCTCCTCTTACTAGGGTTACTAGGGGGTTACCTGCCTCCTCTTACTAGGGTTACTAGGGGGTTACCTGCCTCCTCTTACTAGTGTTACTAGGGGGTTACCTGCCTCCTCTTACTAGGGTTACTAGGGGGTTACCTGCCTCCTCTTACTAGTGTTACTAGGGGGTTACCTGCCTCCTCTTACTAGTGTTACTAGGGGGTTACCTGCCTCCTCTTACTAGGGTTACTAGGGGGTTACTCACCTCCTCTTACTAGGGTTACTAGGGGGTTACCTGCCTCCTCTTATATAGTGTTACTAGGGGGTTACCTGCCTCCTCTTACTAGGGTTACTAGGGGGTTACCTGCCTCCTCTTACTAGGGTTACTAGGGGGTTACCTGCCCTCCTCTTACTAGTGTTACTAGGGGGTTACCTGCCTCCTCTTACTAGGGTTACTAGGGGGTTACCTGCCTCCTCTTACTAGGGTTACTAGGGGGTTACCTGCCTCCTCTTACTAGGGTTACTAGGGGGTTACTCACCTCCTCTTACTAGGGTTACTAGGGGGTTACCTGCCTCCTCTTACTAGGGTTACTAGGGGGTTACCTGCCTCCTCTTACTAGGGTTACTAGGGGGTTACCTGCCTCCTCTTACTAGGGTTACTAGGGGGTTACCTGCCTCCTCTTACTAGTGTTACTAGGGGGTTACCTGCCTCCTCTTACTAGGGTTACTAGGGGGTTACCTGCCTCCTCTTACTAGGGTTACTAGGGGGTTACCTGCCTCCTCTTACTAGGGTTACTAGGGGGTTACTCACCTCCTCTTACTAGGGTTACTAGGGGGTTACCTGCCTCCTCTTATATAGTGTTACTAGGGGGTTACCTGCCTCCTCTTACTAGTGTTACTAGGGGGTTACCTGCCTCCTCTTACTAGGGTTACTAGGGGGTTACCTGCCTCCTCTTACTAGGGTTACTAGGGGGTTACCTGCCTCCTCTTACTAGGGTTACTAGGGGGTTACTCACCTCCTCTTACTAGTGTTACTAGGGGGTTACTCAGCCTCCTCTTATATAGTGTTACTAGGGGGTTACCTGCCTCCTCTTACTAGGGTTACTAGGGGGTTACCTGCCTCCTCTTACTAGTGTTACTAGGGGGTTACCTGCCTCCTCTTACTAGGGTTACTAGGGGGTTACCTGCCTCCTCTTACTAGGGTTACTAGGGGGTTACCTACCTCCTCTTACTAGTGTTACTAGGGGGTTACCTGCCTCCTCTTACTAGGGTTACTAGGGGGTTACCTGCCTCCTCTTACTAGTGTTACTAGGGGGTTACCTGCCTCCTCTTACTAGGGTTACTAGGGGGTTACCTGCCTCCTCTTATATAGTGTTACTAGGGGGTTACTCACCTCCTCTTACTAGTGTTACTAGGGGGTTACTACCTCCTCTTACTAGTGTTACTAGGGGGTTACCTGCCTCCTCTTACTAGTGTTACTAGGGGGTTACCTGCCTCCTCTTACTAGGGTTACTAGGGGGTTACCTGCCTCCTCTTACTAGTGTTACTAGGGGGTTACCTGCCTCCTCTTATATAGTGTTACTAGGGGGTTACCTGCCTCCTCTTATATAGTGTTACTAGGGGGTTACCTGCCTCCTCTTACTAGTGTTACTAGGGGGTTACCTGCCTCCTCTTATATAGTGTTACTAGGGGGTTACCTGCCTCCTCTTACTAGTGTTACTAGGGGGTTACCTGCCTCCTCTTATATAGTGTTACTAGGGGGTTACCTGCCTCCTCTTACTAGTGTTACTAGGGGGTTACCTGCCTCCTCTTACTAGTGTTACTAGGGGGTTACCTGCCTCCTCTTACTAGTGTTACTAGGGGGTTACCTGCCTCCTCTTACTAGTGTTACTAGGGGGTTACCTGCCTCCTCTTACTAGGGTTACTAGGGGGTTACCTGCCTCCTCTTACTAGTGTTACTAGGGGGTTACCTGCCTCCTCTTATATTGTTACTAGGGGGTTACCTGCCTCCTCTTATATAGTGTTACTAGGGGGTTACCTGCCTCCTCTTATATTGTTACTAGGGGGTTACCTGCCTCCTCTTACTAGTGTTACTAGGGGGTTACCTGCCTCCTCTTACTAGTGTTACTAGGGGGTTACCTGCCTCCTCTTACTAGTGTTACTAGGGGGTTACCTGCCTCCTCTTATATAGTGTTACTAGGGGGTTACCTGCCTCCTCTTACTAGTGTTACTAGGGGGTTACCTGCCTCCTCTTACTAGTGTTACTAGGGGGTTACCTGCCTCCTCTTATATAGTGTTACTAGGGGGTTACCTGCCTCCTCTTACTAGTGTTACTAGGGGGTTACCTGCCTCCTCTTACTAGGGTTACTAGGGGGTTACCTGCCTCCTCTTATATAGTGTTACTAGGGGGTTACCTGCCTCCTCTTATATAGTGTTACTAGGGGGTTACCTGCCTCCTCTTACTAGTGTTACTAGGGGGTTACCTGCCTCCTCTTACTAGTGTTACTAGGGGGTTACCTGCCTCCTCTTACTAGGGTTACTAGGGGGTTACCTGCCTCCTCTTACTAGGGTTACTAGGGGGTTACCTGCCTCCTCTTACTAGGGTTACTAGGGGGTTACCTGCCTCCTCTTACTAGTGTTACTAGGGGGTTACCTGCCTCCTCTTACTAGTGTTACTAGGGGGTTACCTGCCTCCTCTTACTAGGGTTACTAGGGGGTTACCTGCCTCCTCTTACTAGGGTTACTAGGGGGTTACCTGCCTCCTCTTACTAGTGTTACTAGGGGGTTACCTGCCTCCTCTTACTAGGGTTACTAGGGGGTTACCTGCCTCCTCTTACTAGGGTTACTAGGGGGTTACCTGCCTCCTCTTACTAGGGTTACTAGGGGGTTACCTGCCTCCTCTTACTAGGGTTACTAGGGGGTTACCTGCCTCCTCTTACTAGGGTTACTAGGGGGTTACCTGCCTCCTCTTACTAGGGTTACTAGGGGGTTACCTGCCTCCTCTTACTAGGGTTACTAGGGGGTTACCTGCCTCCTCTTACTAGTGTTACTAGGGGGTTACCTGCCTCCTCTTACTAGGGTTACTAGGGGGTTACCTGCCTCCTCTTACTAGGGTTACTAGGGGGTTACCTGCCTCCTCTTACTAGGGTTACTAGGGGGTTACCTGCCTCCTCTTACTAGGGTTACTAGGGGGTTACCTGCCTCCTCTTACTAGTGTTACTAGGGGGTTACCTGCCTCCTCTTACTAGGGTTACTAGGGGGTTACCTGCCTCCTCTTACTAGGGTTACTAGGGGGTCACTCACCTCCTCTTACTAGGGTTACTAGGGGGTTACCTGCCTCCTCTTACTAGTGTTACTAGGGGGTTACCTGCCTCCTCTTACTAGGGTTACTAGGGGGTTACCTGCCTCCTCTTACTAGGGTTACTAGGGGGTTACCTGCCTCCTCTTACTAGTGTTACTAGGGGGTTACTGACCTCCTCTTACTAGGGTTACTAGGGGGTTACCTGCCTCCTCTTACTAGGGTTACTAGGGGGTTACCTGCCTCCTCTTACTAGTGTTACTAGGGGGTTACCTGCCTCCTCTTACTAGGGTTACTAGGGGGTTACCTGCCTCCTCTTACTAGGGTTACTAGGGGGTTACCTGCCCTCCTCTTACTAGGGTTACTAGGGGGTTACCTGCCTCCTCTTACTAGGGTTACTAGGGGGTTACCTGCCTCCTCTTACTAGGGTTACTAGGGGGTTACTCAGCCTCCTCTTACTAGGGTTACTAGGGGGTTACCTGCCTCCTCTTACTAGGGTTACTAGGGGGTTACCTGCCTCCTCTTACTAGTGTTACTAGGGGGTTACCTGCCTCCTCTTACTAGGGTTACTAGGGGGTTACCTGCCTCCTCTTACTAGGGTTACTAGGGGGTTACCTGCCTCCTCTTACTAGGGTTACTAGGGGGTTACCTGCCTCCTCTTACTAGTGTTACTAGGGGGTTCACTCACCTCCTCTTACTAGGGTTACTAGGGGGTTACCTGCCTCCTCTTACTAGGGTTACTAGGGGGTTACTCTGCCTCCTCTTACTAGTGTTACTAGGGGGTTACCTGCCTCCTCTTACTAGGGTTACTAGGGGGTTACCTGCCTCCTCTTACTAGGGTTACTAGGGGGTTACCTGCCTCCTCTTACTAGGGTTACTAGGGGGTTACCTGCCTCCTCTTACTAGGGTTACTAGGGGGTTACCTGCCTCCTCTTACTAGGGTTACTAGGGGGTTACCTGCCTCCTCTTACTAGGGTTACTAGGGGGTTACCTGCCTCCTCTTACTAGGGTTACTAGGGGGTTACCTGCCTCCTCTTACTAGGGTTACTAGGGGGTTACCTGCCTCCTCTTACTAGGGTTACTAGGGGGTTACTCACCTCCTCTTACTAGGGTTACTAGGGGGTTACCTGCCTCCTCTTACTAGGGTTACTAGGGGGTTACCTGCCTCCTCTTACTAGGGTTACTAGGGGGTTACTCACCTCCTCTTACTAGGGTTACTAGGGGGTTACCTGCCTCCTCTTACTAGGGTTACTAGGGGGTTACCTGCCTCCTCTTACTAGGGTTACTAGGGGGTTACTCACCTCCTCTTACTAGGGTTACTAGGGGTTACCTGCCTCCTCTTACTAGGGTTACTAGGGGGTTACCTCACCTCCTCTTACTAGTGTTACTAGGGGGTTACCTGCCTCCTCTTACTAGGGTTACTAGGGGGTTACTCACCTCCTCTTACTAGGGTTACTAGGGGGTTACCTGCCTCCTCTTACTAGGGTTACTAGGGGGTTACTCACCTCCTCTTACTAGGGTTACTAGGGGGTTACCTGCCTCCTCTTACTAGGGTTACTAGGGGGTTACTCACCTCCTCTTACTAGTGTTACTAGGGGGTTACCTGCCTCCTCTTACTAGGGTTACTAGGGGGTTACTCACCTCCTCTTACTAGGGTTACTAGGGGGTACCTGCCTCCTCTTACTAGTGTTACTAGGGGGTTACTCAGCCTCCTCTTACTAGGGTTACTAGGGGGTTACCTGCCTCCTCTTACTAGGGTTACTAGGGGGTTACTCACCTCCTCTACTAGGGTTACTAGGGGGTTACTGCCTCCCTCTTACTAGGGTTACTAGGGGGTTACCTGCCTCCTCTTACTAGGGTTACTAGGGGGTTACCTGCCTCCTCTTACTAGGGTTACTAGGGGGTTACCAGCCTCCTCTTACTAGGGTTACTAGGGGGTTACCTGCCTCCTCTTACTAGGGTTACTAGGGGGTTACCTGCCCTCCTCTTACTAGGGTTACTAGGGGGTTACCTGCCTCCTCTTACTAGGTGTTACTAGGGGGTTACGCACCTCCTCTTACTAGGGTTACTAGGGGGTTACCTGCCTCCCTCTTACTAGGTTACTAGGGGGTCACTCAACCTCCTCTTACTAGGGTTACTCGGGGGTTACCTGCCTCCTCTTACTAGGGTTACTAGGGGGGTACCTGCTCTCCTCTTACTAGTGTTACTTGGGGGTTACTCACCTCCTACTTACTAGTGTTACTAGGGGAGATTACCTGCCTCCCTCTATATTTGTTACTAGGGGTTACCTGCCACCTCTCTACTAGTGTTACTAGGGGTTACCTGCCTACTCTATATACGTGCTTACTAGGGGGTTACCTGCACCTCTAGACTCGTGTTACTAGGGGGTTACCGCCTCATTTTTATAGGGTTTAAATAGGGGGGAGGGGTCTCTATCCCCCCCTCTTATAGGGTTACTAGGGGGTTACCATTCCCCCCTTACAGGGTTAATAGGGGGTAAACCCGCCTCCTCTTTGGGTTACTTGGGGGTTAAAATCACCTTTTCCCCTTTCCCAGGGTTATTGGGGGTTACCTGCCTCCTCTTACTAGGGTTTTCTTGGGGGTCACTCACCTCCTTTTACTGGGTTACTAGGGGTTACCCCTCCTCTTTTCAAAGGGGTTTCTAGGGGGGTTTTCCTGCCTCTCTTAAAAGGGTTACTAGGGGGTTACCACTCCTTTACTAGGGTTACTAGGGGGTTACCGCCTCCTTTTTTTATAGGGTTTTTAGGGGGGGTTTCTGCCTCCTCTTTCTAGGGGTTTTAGGGGGTTACCTGGCCCCTCTTTTCTTGGGTTTCTTTGGGGGGGTTTTCCTGCCTCCTTTACTAGGTTACTGGGGGGCACTCAAACCCCCTCTTACTAGGGTTAATAGGGGTTACCTGCCCCCTCTTACTGGGTTACTAGGGGGGTTCACCTCCTCTTACTAGGGGGTTATTGGGGGTTACCCGCCTCCTCTTACTAGGGTTTTAGGGGGTTACCCCCCTCTCTTAAAGGGTTACTAGGGGGTTACCCCTCCTTTAATTTGGGTTATAGGGGGGGGGGTTTCCCGCCTCCTCTTATAGGGGTTAAAAGGGGGGTTTCTCACCTTTCCCTTACTAGGGGTTTTAGGGGGGGTTTCCTGCCTCCTTTTTACTAGGGTTACTGGGGGACCCCTCCTCTTACTAGGGGGTTTTTAGGGGTTACCCCCCTCCTCTTTCTAGGGTTTTCTAAAGGGGGGCTCCCCTCCCTTACTAGGGTTTTCTTGGGGGACCCCTTCCTCCTCTTTTTTTATGGGGGGTTTTTCCCCCCAGGGGGGGTTTTCCACCTCTCTTACTTTGGGTTTCTAGGGGGTTTCCCGCCCCCTCTTAAGGTTAATAGGGGGTTACCCCCATCCTCTTATTGGGTTTCTAGGGGGTTTTCCCCCTCCTCTTTTTAGGTTTCTAGGGGGTTACTGCCCTTTCCCCCTTCTAGGGTTTCTAGGGGGTTACTCACCCCCTCTTACTTGGGTTAAAAGGGGGTTTTCCTTTCCTCCTCTTAATTTGGGTTTTTAGGGGGGGGGGTTTCCCCCTCCTCTTTTAGGGTTTTCTAGGGGGTTACCCCTCCCCTTATAGGGGTTACTAGGGGGGTTTTGCCTCCTCTTACTGGGTTTTTAGGGGGTTACCTGCCTCCTCTTTTCTAGGGGTTACTAGGGGGTTAATCCCTCCTCTTACTAGGGTTACTAGGGGGTTACCCTCCTCTTACTAGGGTTTCTAGGGGGGGTTTCCCCTCCTCTTACTAGGGGAAATAGGGGGGGGAAACCCCTCCCTTACTAGGGTTTTCTAGGGGGTACCCCTCCTCTTATTGGGGGTTTTAGGGGTTTCCCGCTCCTCTTACTTTGGGTTTCTAGGGGGGACTCACCTCCTTTACTAGGGTTACTAGGGGGGTTTCCCGCCTCCCTCTTAATTTGTGTTACTAGGGGGTTACCCCCCTCCTATTTTGGGGTTTCTAGGGGGTTACTCCCCCCTCTTACTAGGGGTTTTCTAGGGGGTTTTTTGCCTCCTCTTACTTGGGTTACTTGGGGGGCCTTACCTCCCCCTTACTGGGTTACTAGGGGGGTTCCCCCCCTCCCCTTACTAGGGTTTTCTAGGGGGTTACCCCTCCTCTTACTAGGGGGTTACTTGGGGGTTACCGCCTCCCCTTTTTAGGTTTTTAGGGGGTTACCCCCCTTTCCCTTTTCTAGGGGTTTCTAGGGGGTTACTCACCTCCTTTATAGGGTTTTAGGGGGGGACTCCCCCCTCTTATATTTTTTACCTTTGGGGGGGAACCCCCTCCTTTATAGGGTTACTAGGGGGTTTCCTGCCCCCTTTTACTAGGGTTATAGGGGGTTACCCCTCCTCTTACTGGGTTACTAGGGGGTTAATCCCCCCTTTAACTGGGTTAATAGGGGGGCACTCACCTCCTTTTATAGGGTTAAATTGGGGGTACCCCTCTCTTAATTGTGTTACTGGGGGTTACTCCCCCCTCTTTAATAGGGTTTCTAGGGGGGCCTTTAAACCCCCTCTTTTCTAGGGTTACTAGGGGGTTTCCTGCCTTTTCTTTAGGGTTACTAGGGGGTTTTTCCCCCCTCCTCTTACTAGGGTTATTGGGGGGGGTTTCCCGCCTTTCCCTTATATGGTTACTAGGGGGTTACCCGCCCCCTTTTTTAATATGGGAAAAGGGGGTTACCCCCTCCTCTTTCTTTGGGTTACTAGGGGGGTTTCCCCCCTCCTTTTTTTTAGGGTTTTCTAGGGGGCTCCTCCCTCCCTTAATAGGGTTATAGGGGGTTACCCCCCTCCTTTTTACTAGGGTTACTAGGGGGGGGTTTTCCCCCTTTTTTACTAGGATTACTGGGGGTTTTCCTGCTCCTCCCTTTCTAGGGTTACTAGGGGGGGACTCCCCCCCTTACTAGGGTTTTTAGGGGGTTACTCACCTCCTTTATAGGGGGTTCTAGGGGGAATTACCTGCCTTTTCCCCTTTTCTAGGTTTTCTGGGGGGGTTACTTACCTTTTACAAAGGGGTTTTAGGGGGTTACCCCCTTCCCCTTTTTTGGGTTACTAGGGGGTTAAACCCGCCTCCTCTTATAGGGGGTTTCTAGGGGGTTTTCTCACCTCCCCTTTCTAGGGTTACTAGGGGTTTTTTTTTCCACCTCCTCTTATAAAGGGTTTCTTGGGGGTTTCCTTTCCTCCTCTTACTAGGGGGTTTCTAGGGGGTTATCCCCTCTTAATAGGGTTACTTGGGGGTTTCCCCCCTCCTCTTATGGTTTTAGGGGGTCACTCACCCCCTCTTACTAGGGGTTTCTAAGGGGGTTACCTGCCCCCCTTTACTAGGGTTAACTGGGGGGGACTCCTCCCCTTTCTAGGGTTACTAGGGGGGTTTTCCTGCCTCCTCTTACTAGTGTTACTAGGGGGGGTTTCCTGCCTCCTCTTATAGGGTTACTAGGGGGTTACTTTACCCCTCTTATAGGGTTTCTAGGGGGTTTCCCGCCTCTCTTTTAAAAGGGGGTAGGGGGTACTCACCTCCTTTTACTAGGGTTTTCTAGGGGGTTACCGGGCCCCCTCTTTCTAGGGTTTTCTGGGGGGTTTTCCCCTCCTCCCCTTACTAGGGTTAATAGGGGGTTACCCTCCCCTTACTAGGGTTACGGGGGGGACTTTACTCCTCTTCTAGGGTTACTAGGGGGTTTCTCCCCCCTTTAATTTGGTTTACTAGGGGGTTACCCGCCTCCTCTTACTAGGGTTTCTTGGGGGGGTTACTCACCTCCTTTACTAGGGTTTTTAGGGGGTTATGCCCCTTTTTTAGGGTTTCTAGGGGGGTTACCTGCCCCCTCTTTTCTAGGGTTACTAGGGGGTTACCCCCCTCTCTTAATTTGTGGTTTTCTAGGGGTTACCCCCCTCCCCTTTTTTTGGTTACTAGGGGGGTTTACCTTCCCCTCTTATAGGGTTCAGGGGGTTACCCCCCTCCTCTTTTAGGGTTTTCCCAGGGGGTTACCCCTCCTCTTACTAGGGTTATAGGGGGGTTTCTCACCTCCTTCCTTTCTGGGTTTTTAGGGGGTTACCTGCCCCCTCCCTTTCTAGGGTTACTGGGGGTTACCTGCCTCCTCTTACTAGGGTTACTAGGGGGGTTTCCCCCACTCCCTTATAGGGTTACTAGGGGGGGTTACCCCTCCCCTTACTTTGGGTTATAGGGGGTTACCCCCCTCCCCTTTTCTAGGGTTATAGGGGGGACCCCCCTCCTTTACTAGGGTTACTAGGGGGTTACCTGCTCCTCTTTTTAGTGTTACTAGGGGGTTACCCCCCCTCCTTTTACTAAGGGGTTTCTAGGGGGTTAAACCACCTCCCCTTACTAGGGTTACTAGGGGGTTACCTTTCCTCCTCCCTTTTATAGTGTTATAGGGGGGGTTTCCTTTCCTCCTCTTACTAGGGGTTAAATGGGGGTTACCCGCCCCCTTTACTAGGGGGTTAAATAGGGGGTTACCTGCCTCCTCTTCTAGGGTTTTTTAGGGGGGACTCACCTCCTCTTACTAGGGTTACTAGGGGGTTTCCTGCCCTCTTATTGGTTTTCTAGGGGGGTTTTTTCACCTCCCCTTACAGGGTTTAGGGGGGGGGTTTCCCGCCTCCTCTTACTAGGGGGTTTTAGGGGTTACCTGCCTCCCCTTTTCTAGGGTTACTAGGGGGGGTTTCCCCCTCCCCTTTTCTAGGGTTATAGGGGGTTACCTGGGCCCCCTTTATAGGGGTTTCTAGGGGGTTACCCCCCTTTCCCCTTACTAGGGTTACTAGGGGGTTACCCGCCTCCTTTTCTGGGTTATAGGGGGTTACCCCTCCCCTTATAAGGGGGTTTTTAGGGGGTTTTCTCCCCCCTCTTACTAGGGTTTTAGGGGGGGACTCACCTCCTTCCTTCTTTGGGTTACTAGGGGGGGGTTTCCTGCCTCCTTTATTTGTTTTAAATTTGGGGGTTACCCCCCCCCTCTTTATAGTGTTACTAGGGGGTTACCCCCTCCCCCTTAAATAGGGTTACTAGGGGGTTAAACCCCCTCCTTTAAAAAAAGGGGGGTAGGGGGTTACCTGGGCCCCCCTCTTTTGGGTTATAGGGGGTTTTTTGCCCCCTTTATGTGTTACTAGGGGGTTTACCTGCCCCTTACTAGGGTTTTCCCGGGGGTTTTTCTCCCCCCTTTACTAGGGTTTACTGGGGGGGACCGGGCCCCCTCTTTTATAGTGTTACTAGGGGGTTAAATCCCTTCCCCTTACTAGGGTACTAGGGGGTTTAACCCCCCTCCTCTTTCTGGGTTAATAGGGGGTTACCTGCCTCCTCTTAATTGGGTTCCCAGGGGGTTTCCTGCCCCTCTTAATTTGGGTTATAGGGGGTTCCCTCCTCCTCTTACTTGGTTACTAGGGGGGTACCCCAACCCCCTTTATAGGGGTTTCTAGGGGGTTACCTGCCTCCCCTTTCCCAGGGTTATAGGGGGTTACTCACCCCTCTTACTAGGGGTTACTAGGGGGGGGGACCCGCAATCTTTTATAGTGTTTTAGGGGGGTTACTCCCTCTTACTAGGGTTAATAGGGGGTTTCCCCCCCTCTTATAGGGTTACTAGGGGGGTTTCCTGCCTTTCCCCTTTTAGGGTTTTTTTCTAGGGGGGGTTTCTCCCCCCTCTTTTTCTAGGGGGTTTCCCGGGGGTTACCTGCCTCCTCTTTTTAGGGGTTTCAGGGGGTTACCTGCCTCCTTTTACTAGGGTTATAGGGGGGACCCTCCCTTACTTGGGGGTTTCTAGGGGGTTACCCGCCCCCCTTTACTGGGTTTCTAGGGGGTTACCACCCCCTCTTATAGGGGGTTTCTAGGGGGTTTCCCCCCTCCCTTTTTAGTGTTTCTTTGGGGGTTCCCCCCTTCCCTTATAGGGTTTTCTAGGGGGTTTTCCCCTCCCCTTATGGGGTTTCTAGGGGGGTTAAACCCCCTCCCCTTATATTTTTCCCCAGGGGGTTACTCAACCCCCCTCTTACTAGGGTTACTGGGGGGTTTCCAACCTCCTCCCTTTTAGGGTTTAGGGGGTTACCCCTCCTCTTTCTGGGGTTTCTAGGGGGGTTTTCCCCCCCTCTTTACTAGGGTTTTTGGGGTTATCACCCCCTCTTACTTGGGTTTCTAGGGGGGGTTTCCTGGGCCCCCTCTTATTTTTGTTTTCTAGGGGGTTACCCGCCCCCTCTTACTAGGGTTACTAGGGGTTACTCACTCCCCTTCTAGGGGGTTTTAGGGGGGGGCCCCCCTCCCTTTTTATAGTGTTACTGGGGGTTACCTGCCTCCCCTTATAGGTTACTAGGGGGGTTTCCTGCCTCCTTTTTATAGGGTTTTAGGGGGTTACCTGCCCCCTCTTACTAGTGTTAAAATAAGGGGGGTTTCTCCCCCCTCTTACTGTGTTACTAGGGGGGTTTCCTTTCCCCCCTTTATAGTGTTACTTGGGGGTTACTCACCTCCTTCCCTTTTTGGGTTAATAGGGGGGTTTTCCCCTCTCTTATAGGGTTACTAGGGGGGTTTCCTGCCCTTTTATAGGGGGTTTCTGGGGGTTCCAAACCCCCTTCCCCCTTCTAGGGTTACTTTGGGGGTTTTCCTGCCTCCTCTTATAGGGTTTTCTAGGGGGTTACCCCTCCTCTTAATTTGGTTACTGGGGGTTAAATGCCTCCTCTTACTAGGGTTAAATAGGGGGGTACCCCTCCCTTTCTAGGGTTTTCTTGGGGGGTTTCCTTCCCCCCTCTTTTGGGTTTCTAGGGGGGTTAACCCGCCTCCTCCTTTTAGGGTTACTTGGGGGTTCCCCACCTCCTCTTACTAGGGGGTTTCTGGGGGTTACTGCCTTTCCCCTTTTAAAGGGGTTTTAGGGGGTTTACCCCCTCATTACTAGGGTTACTAGGGGGTTAAACCCCCTCCTCTTATAGGGGGTTTCTAGGGGGTTTTCCTGCCTCCTCTTAATTTGTGTTATGGGGGTACTCACCTCCCCTTAATAGGGTTACTAGGGGGTTACCTCCTCCCCTTACTAGGGTTACTAGGGGGTTACCCCACCTCCCCCTTTCCCCCGGGGGACTGGGGGTTTCCACCTCCCTTACTTTTAAATTTTTTAACCCGCCCCCTCTTAAAATATTTTAAAAAATTTTTTTCCCCCCCCCCCCCCTCCCCCCCCCCCCTTACTTGGGGTTTCTAGGGGGTTACCTGCCTCCTCTTATAGGGGTTCCCAGGGGGTTTTCACCTTTTACTAGGGTTAAAAGGGGGTTACTCCCTCCCTTACTAGGGTTTCTAGGGGGTTACTCCCCCTCCTCTTACTAGGTTACTAGGGGGTTATGCTCCTTTAATAGGGTTACTAGGGGGTTACCCTCCTCTTAAATAGGGTTATAGGGGGGTTTCCCCAAATTTCCCCTTTTTTAAATGTTACTAGGGGGTTTTCTGCCTCCCCTTTTAGTGTTTCTAGGGGTTACCCCCCCCTCCTCCCTTTTCCCAGTGTTTTCTAGGGGGTTTCCCCCCCCTTTATTGGGTTACTAGGGGGGGACCCCCCTCCTCTTACTAGGGTTACTTGGGGGGGGTTTCCTGCCTCCTTTAATTTGTGTTTCTAGGGGGTTACCTGCCCCCCCTTACTAGGGGGTTTTTGGGGGTTTTCTCACCCTCTTTCTAGGGTTCCCGGGGGTTACCCCGCTCCCCTTTTTATTGTGGTTTTTCTAGGGGGGTTTTACCTTTGGGCCCTCCTTTACTTGGGTTTACTAGGGGGTTACCTGGCTTCCTCTTACTTGGGTTACTAGGGGGGTTACTCCCCTCTTTTAGGGTTACTAGGGGGTTACCCGCCCCCTCTTACTAGGGGTTTCTAGGGGAAATCACCTCCTCTTACTTTTTTGGGGTTTCTAGGGGGTTAAATGCCTCCCCTTACTAGGGTTCTGGGGGTTCCAAACCCCCTCTTACTTGGGGGTTTCTAGGGGGGGACCCCCCCCCCTCTTAATAGGGTTACTAGGGGGTTTTCCTGCCTCCTCTTACAAAGGGGTTTCTAGGGGGTTTCTCACCTCCCTTTACTGGGTTTTCTAGGGGGTTACCTGCCTCCTTTAAAATAGTGTTACTTTGGGGGGTTTCCCGCCTCCTCTTACTAGGGTTACTAGGGGGGTTTCCTGCCCCCCTCTTCTGGGTTACTAGGGGGTTACCTGCCCTCTTACTAGGGTTTCTAGGGGGTATCACCCCTCTTATAGGGTTACTAGGGGGTTTCCCGCCCCCTCCTTTTTATAGGGTTAATGGGGGGGTTTCCTGCCTCCTCTTTTCTAGGGTTACTGGGGGGTTAAATGCCTCCTTTTTACTAGGGGGTTATAGGGGGGTTATCACCCCCTCCCTTTTAGGGTTACTAGGGGGTTACCCCCTCCCCTTATAGGGGTTTTAGGGGGTTACTCACCCCCTTTTTACTTTGGGTTTTCTAGGGGGTTACCCCCCTCCCTTTTTTTAGGGTTCTAGGGGGGTTTCCCCTCCTCTTACTAGGGGGTTTCTAGGGGGTTAACCCGCCTCCTCTTTAGGGTTAAATAGGGGGTTACCCCTCCTCTTATTGGGTTACAAAAGGGGGGTTTCCTGCCCCCTCTTTTTAGGGTTACCCAGGGGGTTACCTTCCCCTTACTAGTGTTAATAAAGGGGGGTTAAATCCCCCCTCTTACTAGGGTTAAATAGGGGGGGTTAAATGCCTCCCTTTTTATTGGGTTTCTAGGGGGTTTCCTGCCTCCTTTACTAGGGTTACAGGGGGGGTTTCCCGCCTTTCCCCTTTTTATAGTTTTACTAGGGGGTTTCCCCCCTTTCCCCTTTCTGTGTTCCCAGGGGGTTACTTACCTCCTCTTAATTTGTGTTTTCCCGGGGGGTTTCCCGCCCCCTCTTAATTTGTGTTTATAGGGGGTTACCCTCCTCTTACTAGGGTTTTTAGGGGGGTTTCCCCCTTTCCCCTTACTAGGTTAATAGGGGGTTACCCCGCCTCCTCTTAAAAAAAGGGGGCTGGGGGGTTTCCTGCCTCCTCTTTATGGGTTTTAGGGGGGTTAAACCCGCCCCTCTTATAGTGTTTCTAGGGGGTTACCTCCCCTCTTAATTTGGGTTCTTGGGGGGGTTTCCTGCCTATCTTTCTAGGGTTACTTGGGGGGACTCCCCCTCCTCTTAAATAGGGTTTCTAGGGGGTTACCCGCCTCCTCTTATAGTTTTTAATAGGGGGTTACCTGCCCCCTCTTCTAGGGTTATAGGGGGATCACCTCCTCTTAATTAGGTTACTAGGGGGTTACCCGCCTCCTTTATATTGTTAATAGGGGGTTACCCCCTTTTCTTACTAGGGTTACTAGGGGGTTACCTGCCTCCTCTTAATTGGGTTTTAAGGGGGGTTTCCTGCCCCTTTTTTTAATAGGGTTACTAGGGGGGACCGCCTCCCCTTTTTATAGGGTTTGGGGGTTACCTGCCCCCTCTTTAGGGGTTTCTTGGGGGTTCCTCCCTCCCTTTATTTGGGTTTATAAAGGGGGGTTTCCTGCCCCCCTCTTACTAGTGTTTTCTAGGGGGTTTCCTGCCTCCTTTACTAGGGTTACTAGGGGGTTTTCTCCCCCCTTTAATTTGGGTTACTGGGGGTTACCTGCCTCCCCTTATATTGTTTCTGGGGGTTACTACCCCCCTCTTAACCTTTGGGTTACTTGGGGGTTACCGCCTCCTTTTAATTTGGGTTTAAAAGGGGGTTTCCCCCTCCCCCCTTATAGGGGTTTCTAGGGGGTTTTCCCCCCTTTCCCCATAGGGGGTTTCTAGGGGGTTACGCCCCCCTCTTTTTAGGCGGTTTCTAGGGGGGTTTCCCTTTCCCCCTTTATTTTAGTGTTACTAGGGGGTTACCTGCCTCCCCTTTTTAGTGTTACTTTGGGGGTTACCCCTCCTCTTTTTTTGTTATAGGGGGTTTTCCCGCCTCCTTTCTAGGGTTTGGGGGTTTTCCCCCTCCCCTTACTTGGGTTAATAGGGGGGTTTCCTCCCCTTTAATTGGGTTACTAGGGGGGTTTCCCGCCCCCTCTTTATAGTGTTACTAGGGGGGGTTTCCCCCCCTCTTTTATGTGTTACTAGGGGGGGTTTCCCCCTCCTCTTTATAGTGTTTCTTGGGGGGTTTCCCCTCCTCTTTCTAGGGTTACTAGGGGGTTTTCCCCTCCTTTCTGTGTTACTAGGGGGTTTCTCCCCCCCTCTTACTAGGGTTACCCAGGGGGGGTTTCCTGCCTCCCCTTTCTAGGGGGAATTGGGGGTTTCTCCTCCTCTTAACTGGGTTTCTAGGGGGTTACTCCCCCCTTTTATTTGGGTTACAGGGGGTTTCCTGCCTCCTCTTTCTAGGGTTTCTAGGGGGGACTTCCCCCCTTTTTACTAGGGTTACTAGGGGGGTTTCCTGCCTCCTCCCTTTCTAGGGTTACTAGGGGGTTACCTGCTCCTCTTATAAGGGGGTTTCTTGGGGGTTTTAAACCCCCTCAAAAAAAGGGGTTTTAGGGGTTACCTGCTCCTCTTTTTAGGGTTACTGGGGGGGGTTTCCTGCCTCCTTTGGGTTACTTGGGGGTTTCCACCTCCTCTTAAATAGGGGTTTCTGGGGGTTACCGCCTCCTTTTAAGTGTTACTTTGGGGTTTCCCCCTCCTTTAAAAGGGTTACTAGGGGTTTCCTGCCTCCCCTTTCTGGGGTTAATAGGGGGGTTACTACCTCCCCTTTCTAGGGTTACTAGGGGGGTTTCCTTTCCCCCTCTTTACTTTGTGTTTCTAGGGGGGTTTCCCCGCCTCCCCTTTTTCTTGGGGGTTTCTAGGGGGGTTTCCCCTCCCCTTACCCAGGGTTCACTAGGGGGTTTTCCTGCCTCCTCTTATATTTGTTACTAGGGGGGGTTTTCTCACCCCCTCTTACTAGGGTTACTAGGGGGGTTTTACCTGGGGCCCCCCCTCTTACTAGGGTTTTCTAGGGGGGGTTTCCTGCCTCCTCTTTCTAGGGTTACTAGTGGGTTAAATAACCCCCTCTTACTAGGGTTACTGGGGGTTACCTGCCTCCTCTTTTTTAGGGTTACTAGGGGGTTACCCCCTTTCCCCTTTTCTAGGGGGGACTAGGGGTTTTCTCCCTCCCCTTACTTGGGGTTTCTAGGGGGTTAATCCCCTCATTAGGGTTACTAGGGGGTACAAACCCCCCTTACTGGGTTACTTAGGGGGTTACCCCCTCCCCTTTTTTAGGGTTACTAGGGGGTTTTTCCCCTTACAGGGTTTTCTATTTACCCCTTTTTTGGGGGGGGGTTTCCCCTTTTTTGGATTTAATTTGTCCTTTACTAGGGGACTAGGGGGAAAACACCCCCTTTTTAAATTCTGGGGTTAACGTTTTTTATAGTTTACTAAAGGGGGCCCCCCTTTAAATTTTTAGGGGGGCCCCCCCCTTACTAGGGGACTAGGGGGGCCTGTCCCTTTTCTAGGGGGAAGGGGGGGCTACCTTCTTATAGGGTTTTCAGGGGTTTCCCCCTTTATATTTTACTTTTTCCTGCCCCTTTAAGGGTTACTAGGGGGACCTCTCCCTTTTTGGGGTTCTAGGGGTTAAAAATTTTTTCTTTTAGTTTTCTAGGGGTTCCCCCCTCCCTTTTCTTTGGGGACTAGGGGTTCCCCTTTCTTATATTTTCTAGGGGGGAAAATTTTTTATGGTTTCTGGGGGTACCTCCCCTTTTGTTTAGGGGGGCCCTTTTTTAGGGTTACTAGGGGGGACTCTTCTTTATTTAGGGGTTACCCGCTTTTTTTAAGGGGTTTTACCCCTTTCTATTTAACGGGGGACCTTTTCCCTTTTTGGGTTTCTAGGGGTTTTTCCCCCTTTTTAAAAGTTCTAGGGGGTTTTCCTCCTCTTTTCTAGGGGTTCTAGGGGGGACTCCCCCCTTTTATATTTTTAGGGGGTTTCTCCTCCCCTTTTTTTTTTGGGGGGTTCCTTTTCTTTAATTTTCTAGGGGGTTTTCCCCTCCTTTTTTTATAGGGGGTTACTGCCCCTTTTAATTTTATGGGGTTATTCCCCTTTCTAGGTTTTTTAGGGGTTTTCCCCTCTTATTTTTAAGGGGTTACCCCCCTTTTTTAAATTTATAGGGGGGGCCCTTTTCCCTTATGGTTTTGGGGGACTCCTTTTTTATGTTTATAGGGGGTTTCCTCCCCCTTTTACTATTTTAGGGGGTTATTTTCCTCTTTATAGGGTTTTTAGGGGTTACCCTTTCCCCTTATAGGGGCTTTGGGGGGGACCTGTCCTTTACTGGGTTTTGGGGTTACCGCCTTTTTTTATTTTATCCCCCCTTTCTTTTTTAAAATTTTTTCCCTTTTTGGGGGCCCTTTTTATTACTAGGGGGACCCGTTCCCTTTTGTTTACTAGGGGTTATCCCCCTTTTATTGGCTTATACTTCGAGTTATACTACTACTAGGATAGTACTTATCTAGCTATATTTTTGTTTTCAATATACTAGTACTAGTAACTTATCAGCTATACTACTAGTTATCACTACTACTAGTACTAGTAACTTATCAGCTATACTACTAGTTATCACTACTACTAGTACTAGTAACTTATCAGCTATACTACTAGTTATCACTACTACTAGTACTAGTAACTTATCAGCTATACTACTAGTTATCACTACTACTAGTACTAGTAACTTATCAGCTATACTACTAGTTATCACTACTACTAGTACTAGTAACTTATCAGCTATACTACTAGTTATCACTACTACTAGTACTAGTAACTTATCAGCTATACTACTAGTTATCACTACTACTAGTACTAGTAACTTATCAGCTATACTACTAGTTATCACTACTACTAGTACTAGTAACTTATCAGCTATACTACTAGTTATCACTACTACTAGTACTAGTAACTTATCAGCTATACTACTAGTTATCACTACTACTAGTACTAGTAACTTATCAGCTATACTACTAGTTATCACTACTACTAGTACTAGTAACTTATCAGCTATACTACTAGTTATCACTACTACTAGTACTAGTAACTTATCAGCTATACTACTAGTTATCACTACTACTAGTACTAGTAACTTATCAGCTATACTACTAGTTATCACTACTACTAGTACTAGTAACTTATCAGCTATACTACTAGTTATCACTACTACTAGTACTAGTAACTTATCAGCTATACTACTAGTTATCACTACTACTAGTACTAGTAACTTATCAGCTATACTACTAGTTATCACTACTACTAGTACTAGTAACTTATCAGCTATACTACTAGTTATCACTACTACTAGTACTAGTAACTTATCAGCTATACTACTAGTTATCACTACTACTAGTACTAGTAACTTATCAGCTATACTACTAGTTATCACTACTACTAGTACTAGTAACTTATCAGCTATACTACTAGTTATCACTACTACTAGTACTAGTAACTTATCAGCTATACTACTAGTTATCACTACTACTAGTACTAGTAACTTATCAGCTATACTACTAGTTATCACTACTACTAGTACTAGTAACTTATCAGCTATACTACTAGTTATCACTACTACTAGTACTAGTAACTTATCAGCTATACTACTAGTTATCACTACTACTAGTACTAGTAACTTATCAGCTATACTACTAGTTATCACTACTACTAGTACTAGTAACTTATCAGCTATACTACTAGTTATCACTACTACTAGTACTAGTAACTTATCAGCTATACTACTAGTTATCACTACTACTAGTACTAGTAACTTATCAGCTATACTACTAGTTATCACTACTACTAGTACTAGTAACTTATCAGCTATACTACTAGTTATCACTACTACTAGTACTAGTAACTTATCAGCTATACTACTAGTTATCACTACTACTAGTACTAGTAACTTATCAGCTATACTACTAGTTATCACTACTACTAGTACTAGTAACTTATCAGCTATACTACTAGTTATCACTACTACTAGTACTAGTAACTTATCAGCTATACTACTAGTTATCACTACTACTAGTATAATTTTTACTTCTCTAGTTTAACCCTTTTCTAGTACAAAAAACTTTTACTATAAACCATTTTTTTATAAATTACTAGTACTAGAAATTTTACTTAAACTATTTCCTAATACTAGTACTTACTTATCAGCTATACTACAAATTATATCTACTAGTAACTACCTTAAAGTTTCATACCATACAGTAACTTACTTCCCCCTAATATTATCCCAAACTAGACTAGAAAATTTCATTACTATAATGTTTAACTATACCAGTCTAGTAAAACTTTTAGTTTTTATACTAGTTTATTTTTAAAATTTACTAGTTAACTAGTTTAAAAACCAAATTTAAAAAATAAAGTAAAATTGAAACTTTCCCCGGTAACCTATTATACTAATACTATTCCCAAAATTTAAATTATAGCTATTTACTAGGGTTATATTACTAGTTCTATTTAATTACTGTATATTACTAGTTAATCATAAATACTGTTACTAGAACTTATAATATATACTATTTAAAATTACTTTAAAATGTATAGTAATTACTGGGTTTTCTATACTAGTTAATAATAGTATAGTTTTCCAGTAACTACCTAAATTTTAACCTAATTTAAATAGTATAAAACCTTTATCAGTATTAAAATAGTTATTACTATTCTGTTTCTAGTTACTTTTCAGTATATACTAGTTATATTACTGTACTAGTAAATATCAAACTATTAACTACTAGTTATTCATACTTACCCAGTACTAATTACAGTATACTAGTTATAATATACTAGTACTAGTAACTTTTACTATTACTAGTTATATACTACTAGTTTCCTATAATTATCAAGTATTACTAGTTTATTACTACTACTAGTACTAGTAACTATCAGTTATAACTACTAGTTATACTATACTAGTACTCAGGTTACTTAGGTTACTAGGTTACTAGGTTACTAGGTTACTAGGTTACTAGGTTACTAGGTTACTAGGTTACTAGGTTACTAGGTAACTAGGTTACTAGGTTACTAGGTTACTAGGTTACTAGGTAACTAGGTTACTAGGTTACTAGGTTACTAGGTTACTAGGTAACTAGGTTACTAAGTTACTAGGTTACTAGGTAACTAGGTTACTAGGTTACTAGGTTACTAGGTAACTAGGTTACTAGGTTACTAGGTTACTAGGTAACTAGGTTACTAGGTTACTAGGTTACTAGGTTACTAGGTTACTAGGTTACTAGGTTACTAGGTTACTAGGTTACTAGGTTACTAGGTTACTAGGTTACTAGGTTACTAGGTTACTAGGATACTAGGTTACTAGGTTACTAGGTTACTAGGTTACTAGGTTACTAGGTTACTAGGTTACTAGGTTACTAGGTTACTAGGTTACTAGGTTACTAGCTTAACATGACCTGTAGAAGTTGTTCAACTCAATACAGTAAATCATTGAGGCTCGCCAGGTAATACTACTACTACTAGGTTACTAAGTTACTAGGTTACTAGGTTACTAGGTTACTAGGTTACTAGGTTACTAGGTTACTAGGTTAACATGACCTGTAGAAGTTGTTCAACTCAATACAGTAAATCATTGAGACTCGCCAGGTAATACTACTACTACTAGGTTACTAGGTTACTAGGTTACTAGGTTACTAGGTTACTAGGTTACTAGGTTACTAGGTTACTAGGTTACTAGGTTACTATGTTACTAGGTTACTAGGTTACTAGGTTACTAGGTTACTAGGTTACTAGGTTACTAGGTTACTAGGTTACTAGGTTACTAGGTTACTAGGTTACTAAGTTACTAGGTTACTAGGTTACTAGGTTACTAGGTAACTAGGTTACTAAGTTACTAGGTTACTAGGTAACAAGGTTACTAGGTTACTAGGTTACTAGGTTACTAGGTTACTAGGTTACTAGGTTACTAGGTTACTAGGTTACTAGGTTACTAGGTTACTAGGTTACTAGGTAACTAGGTTACTAGGTTACTAGGTTACTAGGTTACTAGGTAACTAGGTTACTAAGTTACTAGGTTACTAGGTAACAAGGTTACTAGGTTACTAGGTTACTAGGTAACTAGGTTACTAGGTAACTAGGTTACTAGGTTACTAGGTTACTAGGTTACTAGGTTACAAGGTTACTAGCTTAACATGACCTGTAGAAGTTGTTCAACTCAATACAGTAAATCATTGAGGCTCGCCAGGTAATACTACTACTACTAGGTTACTAGGTTACTAGGTTACTAGGTTACTAGGTTACTAGGTTACTAGGTTACTAGGTTACTAGGTTACTAGGTAACTAGGTTACTAGGTTACTAGGTTACTAGGTTACTAGGTTACTAGGTTACTAGGTTACTAGGTTACTAGGTTACTAGGTTACTAGGTTACTAGGTTACTAGGTTACTAGGTTACTAGGTTACTAGGTTACTAGGTTACTAGGTTACTAGGTTACTAGGTTACTAGGTTACTAGGTTACTAGGTTACTAGGTTACTAAGTTACTAGGTTACTAGGTTACTAGGTTACTAAGTTACTAGGTTACTAGGTTACTAGGTTACTAGGTTACTAGGTTACTAGGTTACTAGGTTACTAGGTTACTAGGTTACTAGGTTACTAGCTTAACACGACCTGTAGAAGTTGTTCAACTCAATACAGTAAATCATTGAGGCTCGCCAGGTAATACTACTACTACTAGGTTACTAGGTTACTAGGTTACTAGGTTACTAGGTTACTAGGTTACTAGGTTACTAGGTTACTAGGTTACTAGGTTACTAGGTTACTAGGTTACTAGGTTACTAGGTTACTAGGTTACTAGGTTACTAGGTTACTAGGTTACTAAGTTACTAGGTTACTAGGTTACTAGGTTACTAGGTTACTAGGTTACTAGGTTACTAGGTTACTAGGTTACTAGGTTACTAGGTTACTAGCTTAACATGACCTGTAGAAGTTGTTCAACTCAATATAGTAAATCATTGAGGCTCGCCAGGTAATACTACTAATAGGTTACTAGGTTACTAGGTTACTAGGTTACTAGGTTACTAGGTTACTAGGTTACTAGGTTACTAGGTTACTAGCTTAACACGACCTGTAGAAGTTGTTCAACTCCATACAGTAAATCATTGAGGCTCGCTAGGTAATACTACTACTACTAGGTTACTAAGTTACTAGGTTACTAGGTTACTAGGTTACTAGGTTACTAGGTTACTAGGTTACTAGGTTACTAGGTTACTAGGTTACTAAGTTACTAGGTTACTAAGTTACTAGGTTACTAAGTTACTAGGTTACTAGGTTACTAGGTTACTAGGTTACTAGGTTACTAGGTTACTAGGTTACTAGGTTACTAGGTTACTAGGTTACTAAGTTACTAGGTTACTAGGTTACTAGGTTACTAGGTTACTGTGTTACTAGGTTACTAGGTTACTAGGTTACTAGGTTACTGTGTTACTAGGTTACTAGGTTACTAGGTTACTAGGTTACTAGGTTACTAGGTTACTAGGTTACTAGGTTACTAGGTTACTAGGTTACTAGGTTACTAGGTTACTAGGTTACTAGGTTACTAGGTTACTAAGTTACTAGGTTACTAGGTTACTAGGTTACTAGGTTACTAGGTTACTAGGTTACTAGGTTACTAGGTTACTAGGTTACTAGGTTACTAGGTTACTGTGTTACTAGGTTACTAGGTTACTAGGTTACTAAGTTACTAGGTTACTAGGTTACTAGGTTACTAGGTTACTAGGTTACTAGGTTACTAGGTTACTAGGTTACTAGGTTACTAGGTTACTAGGTTACTAGGTTACTAAGTTACTATGTTACTAGGTTACTAGGTTACTAGGTTACTAGGTTACTAGGTTACTAGGTTACTAGGTTACTAGGTTACTAGGTTACTAGGTTACTAGGTTACTAGGTTACTAGGTTACTAGGTTACTAGGTTACTAGGTTACTAAGTCACTATGTTACTAGGTTACTAGGTTACTAGGTTACTAGGTTACTAGGTTACTAGGTTACTAGGTTACTAGGTTACTAGGTTACTAAGTTACTATGTTACTAGGTTACTAGGTTACTAGGTTACTAGGTTACTAGGTTACTAGGTTACTAGGTTACTAGGTTACAAGGTTACTAGCTTAACATGACCTGTAGAAGTTGTTCAACTCAATACAGTAAATCATTGAGGCTCGCCAGGTAATACTACTACTACTAGGTTACTAGGTTACTAGGTTACTAGGTTACTAGGTTACTAGGTTACTAGGTTACTAGGTTACTAGGTTACTAGGTAACTAGGTTACTAGGTTACTAGGTTACTAGGTTACTAGGTTACTAGGTTACTAGGTTACTAGGTTACTAGGTTACTAGGTTACTAGGTTACTAGGTTACTAGGTTACTAGGTTACTAGGTTACTAGGTTACTAGGTTACTAGGTTACTAGGTTACTAGGTTACTAGGTTACTAGGTTACTAGGTTACTAGGTTACTAAGTTACTAGGTTACTAGGTTACTAGGTTACTAAGTTACTAGGTTACTAGGTTACTAGGTTACTAGGTTACTAGGTTACTAGGTTACTAGGTTACTAGGTTACTAGGTTACTAGGTTACTAGGTTACTAGCTTAACACGACCTGTAGAAGTTGTTCAACTCAATACAGTAAATCATTGAGGCTCGCCAGGTAATACTACTACTACTAGGTTACTAGGTTACTAGGTTACTAGGTTACTAGGTTACTAGGTTACTAGGTTACTAGGTTACTAGGTTACTAGGTTACTAGGTTACTAGGTTACTAGGTTACTAGGTTACTAGGTTACTAGGTTACTAGGTTACTAAGTTACTAGGTTACTAGGTTACTAGGTTACTAGGTTACTAGGTTACTAGGTTACTAGGTTACTAGGTTACTAGGTTACTAGGTTACTAGCTTAACATGACCTGTAGAAGTTGTTCAACTCAATATAGTAAATCATTGAGGCTCGCCAGGTAATACTACTAATAGGTTACTAGGTTACTAGGTTACTAGGTTACTAGGTTACTAGGTTACTAGGTTACTAGGTTACTAGGTTACTAGCTTAACACGACCTGTAGAAGTTGTTCAACTCCATACAGTAAATCATTGAGGCTCGCTAGGTAATACTACTACTACTAGGTTACTAAGTTACTAGGTTACTAGGTTACTAGGTTACTAGGTTACTAGGTTACTAGGTTACTAGGTTACTAGGTTACTAGGTTACTAAGTTACTAGGTTACTAAGTTACTAGGTTACTAAGTTACTAGGTTACTAGGTTACTAGGTTACTAGGTTACTAGGTTACTAGGTTACTAGGTTACTAGGTTACTAGGTTACTAGGTTACTAAGTTACTAGGTTACTAGGTTACTAGGTTACTAGGTTACTGTGTTACTAGGTTACTAGGTTACTAGGTTACTAGGTTACTGTGTTACTAGGTTACTAGGTTACTAGGTTACTAGGTTACTAGGTTACTAGGTTACTAGGTTACTAGGTTACTAGGTTACTAGGTTACTAGGTTACTAGGTTACTAGGTTACTAGGTTACTAGGTTACTAAGTTACTAGGTTACTAGGTTACTAGGTTACTAGGTTACTAGGTTACTAGGTTACTAGGTTACTAGGTTACTAGGTTACTAGGTTACTAGGTTACTGTGTTACTAGGTTACTAGGTTACTAGGTTACTAAGTTACTAGGTTACTAGGTTACTAGGTTACTAGGTTACTAGGTTACTAGGTTACTAGGTTACTAGGTTACTAGGTTACTAGGTTACTAGGTTACTAGGTTACTAAGTTACTATGTTACTAGGTTACTAGGTTACTAGGTTACTAGGTTACTAGGTTACTAGGTTACTAGGTTACTAGGTTACTAGGTTACTAGGTTACTAGGTTACTAGGTTACTAGGTTACTAGGTTACTAGGTTACTAGGTTACTAGGTTACTAGGTTACTAGGTTACTAGGTTACTAGGTTACTAAGTCACTATGTTACTAGGTTACTAGGTTACTAGGTTACTAGGTTACTAGGTTACTAGGTTACTAGGTTACTAGGTTACTAGGTTACTAAGTTACTATGTTACTAGGTTACTAGGTTACTAGGTTACTAGGTTACTAGGTTACTAGGTTACTAGGTTACTAGGTTACTAGGTTACTAGCTTAACATGACCTGTAGAAGTTGTTCAACTCAATATAGTAAATCATTAAGGCTCGCCAGGTAATACTACTACTACTAGGTTAATAGGTTACTAGGTTACTAGGTTACTAGGTTACTAGGTTACTAGGTTACTAGGTTACTAGGTTACTAGGTTACTAGGTTACTAGGTTACTAGGTTACTAGGTTACTAGGTTACTAGCTTAACATGACCTGTAGAAGTTGTTCAACTCAATATAGTAAATCATTGAGACTCGCCAGGTAATACTACTACTACTAGGTTACTAGGTTACTAGGTTACTAGGTTACTAGGTTACTAGGTTACTAGGTTACTAGGTTACTAGGTTACTAGGTTACTAGGTTACTAGGTTACTAGGTTACTAGGTTACTAGGTTACTAGGTTACTAGGTTACTAGGTTACTAGGTTACTAGGTTACTAGGTTACTAGGTTACTAGGTTACTAGGTTACTAGGTTACTAGGTTACTAGGTTACTAGGTTACTAGCTTAACACGACCTGTAGAAGTTGTTCAACTCAATATAGTAAATCATTGAGGCTCGCCAGGTAATACTACTACTACTAGGTTACTAGGTTACTAGGTTACTAGGTTACTAGGTTACTAGGTTACTAGGTTACTAGGTTACTAGGTTACTAGGTTACTAGGTTACTAGCTTAACATGACCTGTAGAAGTTGTTCAACTCAATATAGTAAATCATTGAGGCTCGCCAGGTAATACTACTACTACTAGGTTACTAGGTTACTAGGTTACTAGGTTACTAGGTTACTAAGTTACTAGGTTACTAGGTTACTAGCTTAACACGACCTGTAGAAGTTGTTCAACTCAATATAGTAAATCATTGAGGCTCGCTAGGTAATACTACTACTACTAGGTTACTAGGTTACTAGGTTACTAGGTTACTAGGTTACTAAGTTACTAGGTTACTAGGTTACTAGCTTAACATGACCTGTAGAAGTTGTTCAACTCAATATAGTAAATCATTGAGGCTCGCCAGGTAATACTACTACTACTAGGTTACTAGGTTACTAGGTTACTAGGTTACTAGGTTACTAGGTTACTAGGTTACTAAGTTACTAGGTTACTAAGTTACTAAGTTACTAGGTTACTAGGTTACTAGGTTACTAAGTTACTAGGTTACTAAGTTACTATGTTACTAGGTTACTAGGTTACTGTGTTACTAGGTTACTAGGTTACTAGGTCACTAGGTTACTAAGTTACTAGGTTACTAAGTTACTATGTTACTAGGTTACTAGGTTACTAAGTTACTAGGTTACTAGGTTACTAGGTTACTAGGTTACTAGGTTACTAAGTTACTATGTTACTAGGTTACTAGGTTACTAGGTTACTAGGTTACTAGGTTACTAGGTTACTAGGTTACTAGGTTACTAGGTTACTAGGTTACTAAGTTACTATGTTACTAGGTTACTAGGTTACTAGGTTACTGTGTTACTAGGTTACTAGGTTACTAGGTTACTAGGTTACTAGGTTACTAGGTTACTAGGTTACTAGGTTACTAGGTTACTAGGTTACTAGGTTACTAGGTTACTAGGTTACTAGGTTACTAGGTTACTAGGTTACTAGGTTACTAGGTTACTAGGTTACTAGGTTACTAGGTTACTAGGTTACTAGGTTACTAGGTTACTAGGTTACTAGGTTACTAGGTTACTAGGTTACTAGGTTACTAGGTTACTAGGTTACTAGGTTACTAGGTTACTAGCTTAACATGACCTGTAGAAGTTGTTCAACTCAATACAGTAAATCATTGAGGCTCGCCAGGTTATCAAAGATTTTTTTTGTAATAGATCGGCACGTTATTAAATAAAGTTTTACAATCAAACTAACTTTTAATTTATATATGTAAACTAATAATTTATATTATTAAATTAAATTATTATTTATTATTTTTCAGCATGTTATTAACGTTTGGACCGCTGTGCAGTAATCTGTCTATTGAGCTGATATCCAGAAAATCAGTTCTTCACTCCTTTGCATGCCCGAACTGTTCCCAGCTGAATGAGGTATATGTTTGGTTGTCTTTTTAATGTTGAAATGTTTATTTGTAGGTTAAAATTGAATAATCAGTCCACAAAGTCAATATATTTATTTATCATTGTTTAATATAAAACATATAGAAAAAAACCAAGATGCGCTTACACTTTATGTTATTTCCTTCAATCATAATTGTATATAATTATGTTTATAAACGTCTGTGAAAAGTGTAAGCACCTAGTTTAAATAATTCTCCCACCTTAAGGCTTAAAGTACTCTTGAATTACTAGTAGTTAGTTGCATTGCTGTTGAAACATCGTATGCTGTATTTATGTTTCTGACTTATTTCCGTCAAAAGCTTGAGAATTCTAATTTTAATTTATAAATCTGCCAACATGATCTTCTTAAAAATACATTTCGTCATTTTTTTCAAAGTTATGATGTTGTTTGCTGCTATTTCTATAATAGCTTTTAATACGTCTGAAATTGATAGCTCCTCTATCGTGGTATTCATTGGGTATACCATCGGGCATCGACTATACGATCATGATGCTGACTTAACATTTCAAAATAACAAAATAATAATACATGAGTATGTAATCATGATACATTTTACATTGTATCTTGTACATTGTACATTTGTACATTATACATTGTATGTACATTGTATTTCTCCTCTGCAAACTCTTTGTTTCAATGGTCGAGATCGCAACTACGGAGGTCAAATAAAATTTACACCATGATAGTTTAACCAACTGTTACCGTAATATAAGTATAACGAAATAGCATGAAATCTTCTTTTTTCAAATTTTTATTTTTATTAACTTTTAAATTTTAATCCCAGCTGGATCAGATGGAGGTAGGAATGTCGGGAAAGAAGACTGGTAACACATACTGTGACAAGTGTTCAGCTGCTGTGTCATTGGAGCAGAGTACGAAGGGGGTCGACAGGCGTTATCTCTGTAGCTGTTACCTCTGTGGTGACTCAAACGAGGTAAGGGGTGTGGTATATGTGTGGTTAAAATATAAAAAATATGGGTGCGGTATTGTGTACTGATGTTCAAATTTATTGATATTGTTTGAATACCTTATCGGACGTTCGAAGGCATTCATTTAATGTATTTAATTTAACTACCTTGATGAATGCTAGGGCCTCCAACGTCCTATCAATGTCCATTCAAATAAAGTCCGATAAAATGAACTGACAAACAGTTTATTAAAACAGAACATTTCCCCAGTTCAAAAGGAGTGAGTTACGAGTTGCCGGGCACAAGCACTACTTCGGTACCTGTAAAGAGTGCCATGAACAGTTCAAGTTCTTCAAGTGGAGCGCTACAAACTTGTTGCGTTATTCTCCCAGCTCAGTTCATAGGGGACACAAGGGTGGGTGTAGTCATACATACCTCGATTTACTGCAGCTATTTCCTTCCCCCAAATTAAGAATAAACATGTAAATGTAAACAATCAAAACCCCGATATACCGCACTGTTACCTTTCCCCTGCAAACTCCGCGGTAAATCGGGGTTTTGCTGTAAGTTTCTAATAAACAAGATGTGATATTCCATCCAGATAACATGTTCGTAACCGAACAAATCAGAATATTGTTGCTTAAATATAAGGCTCATGGCAAAAGCCAAAAAGTCGTAAAATTTACTAACTTCTCATCCCGCAAATCTTTTAATTTATCATTCTGTAACCTAAATGTAAACTCCTAACTGTAAACTAACGTCCCAGCTCCAAAGCTGGAGAAATCAGTCTCTAATGTGGAGGATGGTGAGACCAGGGTGAAGCTGGTTGAGGTGACGGAGATATGTGATTGTTCTGATTGTGAAAGTAGCTCTAGTTCTTCTGCTTCAAAGTAAGGGGGTTTAAGTAGCTCTAGTTCTTCTGCTTCAAAGTAAGGGGGTTTAAGTAGCTCTAGTTCTTCTGCTTCAAAGTAAGGGGGTTTAAGTAGCTCTAGTTCTTCTGCTTCAAAGTAAGGGGGTTTAAGTAGCTCTAGTTCTTCTGCTTCAAAGTAAGGGGGTTTAAGTAGCTCTAGTTCTTCTGCTTCAAAGTAAGGGGGTTTAAGTAGCTCTAGTTCTTCTGCTTCAAAGTAAGGGGGTTTAAGTAGCTCTAGTTCTTCTGCTTCAAAGTAAGGGGGTTTAAGCTTAGATGGCAAGTACGTACGGTACAGGGCTTTAAGTACGTACGGTACAGGGCTTTAAGTACGTACGGTACAGCTACTTTTAAAGGTACGTACCGTACAGGAACTGTAAGGTAAAATTTTTTTTCAAATTTTAGAATCAACTTCAGTGAATTACTTGTAATTTTTGATTAGTATTATCATCATAATTTTTGAGATAGAAGTCAAAAATAAACACAGTGGTTAAAACAATAAAAGATTTAAGAGGAAAATTTGTGTACCGGATCGCTCTTAACCGGTACTACACTACTACTACTTGTAATTATCGTTAAACTCAAAGCTTCATCCTTTTGTTGCAGTACACGAACACCAGCTTTTCAGCTAGCTCAGGTCGCAACCTTAATCTACGCTTGTCCATAATATACTCGTAATCTCTAAAATTGGTCTCACAAATTGACGAAGAACTTAAAACACTGAATACTATTTGGGCCAACTGTTTAAGCAGAAAAAGTTCTCCTCCAAAATATTTCCAGTATATTGACGGATTAATAAGCTTCATAGGTTCTGATTCCGCATCAGTGTAAGGGTTTTACCCCTTCTCTGTCGTAGTTAACGCGGTACGTCTCTAACTGGAGAATCGTCTCAGCAAACAGCAACTTTAGAATTTTGAGTACGCTCTTCAGATCTGTACCTTTCAGCCTACTTTATCAAATACGTACCGTACAGCTAATTGAAAGGTACGTACCGTACGAACTTCACATCTTAGGGTTTAAGTAGCTCTAGTTCTTCTGCTTCAAAGTAAGGGGGTTTAAGTAGCTCTAGTTCTTCTGCTTCAAAGTAAGGGGGTTTAACTAGCTCTAGTTCTTCTGCTTCAAAGTAAGGGGGTTTAAGTAGCTCTAGTTCTTCTGCTTCAAAGTAAGGGGGTTTACTGTTAATTATATTTCGTTTTTTAAGTGCTAGCTCTAGCTGTTTTGCCTCTAAGCAAGGAAATTATTGCTTTAGTATTATTAAGGCATTGTTAGGAGCTTTATTTAACTTTAAGAGTCGTAATACTTTTACCAGGCAAGGACTGGTTATGAGCTGAACTTCTTTCCACACAATATTCGGCAGAGGCACATATTAGGTGCGGTAAAAAAATCGAAATTATGCGGTACCGCACCCGACTATAAAGGTAAAATGTGCGGTAAGGTGCGGTAAATTTTTACCAATTATGCGGCAAATGTGCGACGATTTTTTCGAAATTTGTGCGGGAATTGTGCGGTTTTCTTTTGCATTTTCTGAAGGACTTTGGAAATTCTAAACGTATAACCGCCGCTCTTATCAAAAATAGGTCTGTTTATGTGTTACTGAGGGTGTAGTTCTTCACTAAGACCATGATTGAACCTATATTGAGATTCAGTTATCTGACAACAGTGACTTGATCTGGTAGAGATCAGGAGACAGTTATTTGAAGACGCCTCTTGATAGAGTCGATCAGATCCCATACGTGATCGCAAATATGTGACACGCTTGTTGGCATTGATCGTCAGTACTTGTAAACCATTTGATCCAAGATCAAAGATCCATTAAGCCCACTATAAAGCCAACGCTACAACGAATAGAGCTCATTACCCGATAAAAAAGGGCTGCAGGTATGATCGAAGTACGGTAACGACGAGGGTTCAATAACGGCCTGGGTCAAGGTCCCGAAAGGGCCTGGGTAACGGTCCCGAAAAGGCCTGGGTCATGGTCACGAAAGGGCCTGGGTCACGTGGTAACCGGGTCACGTGGCCTAGGTATGAGTTCCAAAAGGGCCTGGGTCAGGGCCCCGAAAGGGCCTGGGTCACGGTCCCGAAAGGGCCTGGGTCAGGGTCCCGAAAGGGCCTGGGTCAGGGTCCCGAAAGGGCCTGGGTCACGGTCCCGAAAGGGCCTGAGTCACGGTCCTAAAAGGGCCTGAGTCACGGTCCTAAAAGGGCCAGACTTTTAACATATTTTGGTTTTTACACTCGAAAATCATAACGCAAAAATTTCAAAATTATGCGAAATTACGCGGAAAATGCTAGATTATGCGGAAATATGCAGAAAATTACAAAATGTGCGGAAAACAATAAATTATGCGGAAATGTGCGGAAAACGGTAAATTGTGCGATCCCGCACCCATCGCACCTAATATGTGCCTCTGATATTCGGACAAATCAATTTGAATCTTTGATTGTGATTTTCCTTTCAGGGCCTCAGAATTAAAGAGTTTTGAAAAAGAACCGGAACCAAAAACGGCGGAGAAATGGCGGGAAATGTTTGGAAAAAGCGAAATTGAATCAAGTGACATATTTGAGCACTTCAAAGATTCTCCTCCGGTAGGATTGTTTCCTTCCCTTTCCTAAAATAGTTGACTCTAAAAAGTTGTCCCCAAAATAAAAACACTCATTAATTTAATCTTTATAACTAAACCTATTTATCAATAATCAACAACGTCAGGAGAGGCTAGGAGCTCAAAGACCTATAAACAGCGCGATGGATATCGTCAGCATGATGATGTACCATCTTGATTCCATCTACTCCACAGCCGGGTCTGTTACTGATCCACCAGATTAGTTTAGGTTTGGGAATGATACAAGATGGAAAACATATCAGAAATTTGCGATTCAACATCCTAAAACCATGGCCCTAGATTACTAGATATAAACTGAATAATGGCATAAGATTTTATTGACAACTGTTAATTAAAGATGCGATAATCTAATGACTGGGTTTGACAATTTGACACGTATAAACTTCACTTTTTAACGATTTCAGTATATTACTGATTAAATAATTGGCTTTAAATTTTTTCCAATTTGTAGGACGAATTTTAATATAAACAATTTTTAACGCATTTGACAATTATTGTGATTTTGCTAATCTTATTCTAATCTTAAAATTGTTCCTTCATTTTTTGTTTAAATCAAGAAAAAGGTTTCTATGGTGTTTTATGTAGAAGTTACTTCAGCTAGTGAGTTATGTCCAATTTAAGGATAAGACTGGATCTGGATGCCACTTTTCCCTTGACTAAATTATTTATCATTTCTCTCTGCACCGGGGGAATTCTAGAACATTCTCTTATCCTAGGCTTTACAAAAGTTCGGCTCTGTAAATTTAATCCTACGTTACATTAAAACGGCCTAGTGCCTAAATTTAAACGCAGATTATTAGTCGGTCACAAAACAGATACAAAGGCTCATGACAGAAAAAAGACCAGAGATCCCCTAAAATTTTGTGCAGAATGTTTTATTCAAAACCCGGTTTCTTATGCGCATTGACCAGGTCTCATTAAGTTAGGTTTTATGACTACTCCAAGTTGGCGAAGTAGGAGATCGTTCACATATAACGTCAGTACCTGGAGGGGAGGGGATTTTGGTAGAGCGCTAGTGTAACTTCTCACAGTACACAATAATTACTACAAGTTAGTGGTGTGCTGAGAGTCAGGAGATTATTGTGTTGAGGGAGGGGTCCAAGATTGCGAAATTTTGCTCAAGTAATATGTGAACGATTATAATACTTGTGGTTTTGACTTTTCTGTCAAGGACAAGTAAGTGGCTCTATAATTGTCTATTAAGCCAGACTTTAAAACTTTGTGCAGATTAAGAACGGCTTGGAAAAGGATCACTTGGATAACAAGTAAAGAATACGTGTCAATTGTAATATGTGCTAACCCTAGATAAAGCAATTTAGGCAAATATTATTAAAAACGAATAACTCCAACCAGTATTTCGTATCACTTATAATTATATGTTTTAAATAATCCCCCTCCAGCCCCAGGCCTACCAGTATCCCGCGCGGGGGACAATAATTTCTAGGATTGCGATTAATATCCTGTACTCTTTTACTTATACAAGATCCACGAGTAAAATATTTTGAATGTTTGAATAGAATGTAACATATCAGTGAAAGTTGTGATGATCATTCATATTTTCTCGATTTCAACATTCAACAATTTTTAAAGTTTTTTCTAAAAACTACATTTTCCGTGTTTCAAACGATTTCAATCATTTTGAGCCAATAAAAAATGTCCACTATTTTCAGTAATTAGCTAATTGGTAATTATCCAATTAGCGCGATGCACTACTAGCAGTACTACTAGTAGACATAGTTATAAGCCCCCTCCCAGATTGCAACATTTCAATGTTCATGTTAAGAAAATTTTCTAACCTTATAACTTCTCATTAATTCATTGGAGCTGATATCCTTTATCTTTTTTCCTGTTCATCTCTCTTCAGTCTTCTATCAACATTCGTATAATCTTTATACAGCTAGCATCGACTTCGTTCCTGAGGTTAGTGATTGATAACTTTAGATTATGGTTATTGATCATTTGACGTTATTAAGATCTTCTCAATTTTGCCATTTCCGGTCAATTTCTAAAATTTTCTCGACTAGATTTATGATTCTTTGCACATCTCTAAAAAATATTAAGTGTACTGAGTACTCACTGTGATTGTAGTTGCTGATGAAAGTGGGATAAAAACGAACACAAAATGACAAAAATGTTTGCTTTTGTTAGAATATATTAGGGCTGTGTAAATTTCAACAGTTCAAAACATATAAGCCTTACGGCTTATATATATATGTTAATATTCATTAGATATTCATTGAAAATTATTTTAAAGATTTCACTTAAAAGAATATTCTTCCGCTTCTTCTATCTCACCTTATTATTGCTCATAAGCTCACCAAAGGAAGACCAAGGGTTCACATTTTGTCTTGTCCGCTGAACAGTTCGTTCCCACTGAGCAAGGGTTTGAAATAAAGTGTTTTACTATGTTATAATAACAATGCATTGAAATTTTGTTAAATATTTGAGTTTGAATTGATTTTGAATTTTATTTTTCCTTGTCAAATGAACCTAAAGTAATCATGTTGTGACTGTTCCCTGTGTTGAGATCTCAGGGCAGGTTACCTTGATAACTCATCCAGGAGTGTCTGGGGACTGAGCTTCTGTCGTCACACCTGTCCACTCGGCTAAAACTCGAACGAAAATTAACTTATTTGATATTTATATATCTAAGTTAGGTTGTAGCATAACCGTTCACAACTAAAGTTATTTGGCAAACCAAAAAGGTGGTAAAACTAAAAAGTGGGGAAAAAGTGGTGTTTCCGTGAGATACAAAATTGGTGAAAAGCTTGGTGAAAACCTTCGTAGGGGTCCTAACTACCATAAGGGCCATCTACTTAGGACATCCGGCAATTAGGGAGGGGGTGGTTTTGGAATTTCGGACAAATCCGGACAAGGGGAGGCGGGGTGGTTTCTGAAAATCCGGACGTCCGGAAATTTTGGTAGAATTAACGAAAAAGTCCGATTTATTTCAACTCTTTGACACTAATTACTCTGTAAGTTTAGATACCTGTATTTTAAACGGGTACTTAAAGTTAAATGTACTTAAATGTATCTGTAGAACTGTGCTAAAAGTAAACTTGTTCGACACTAAATGTATTATTTTCTATTTTAAGTAACTAAACATTTTATTAACTATGAATTTGACTTGGTTTTATTTGTACTCTTAAAAGTAGCTGGAAATCTGGACGTCCGGGGGAGGGGTGGTTTTGAAAATTCGGACACACCCGGACAGGGGGAGGGGGTGGTCTGAAAATCTGAGATTTTGGCGGACGTCCTAAGTAGATGGCCCCATATTCCGTTGAGAAATTCTTTTGGACATTCAAATCCAACGTAAGGCCACTTTTCCCCTGCCTATTTCAGTAATGAAGGTTATTGACATTTTTTTTTGTAAAATATATTTGAACCAAGACATTTAGTTTTTACTTTGTTGGCAAGATGCTGTTTCAGTGAACATTTTTATTTTACACAAGTGATGGTGTTGTGTCCCTCTAATTTGAATCCTGACATGCAGTCAACTGCAATCTCTACACCATAGTCAATTGGGAATGCTGCTACAGTAAAAAGATTCTCTTATATATGTCAGGCAACTACGTGCAGGTATTTAAAATCGAAATTAATTGATAAATATTGGAAATTAGGTCATAAGTGATTTATAAACACAGTCAAAGGTGGGCAGGTTCACTAAAATATTTATTGTGTTACTTATAAGCCCCCTCCCAGATTGCAACATTGCCATGTTACGAAAAATTTCTAACCTTAACTAATTCTCATTAATTCATTGGAGCTGATATCCTTTATTTTCTTTCCTGTTCATCTCTCTTCACTCTTCTATCAACATTCGTATAGTTTTTATACAGCATCGTCTTCGTTCCTGGGGTTAGTAATTGATAACTTTAGAGTAGGGTAGATAATCATTTGACGTTATTAAGATCTTCTCAATTTTGCCATTAAAAATGGAAAGCACCAGATTTCTGGTCAGTTTCTAAAATTTGCTCGACTAGATTTATGATTCTTTGCACATCTCTAAATAATATTAAGTGTACTCACTGTAATTGTAGTTGCTGATAAATGCAGAAAGTAGGATGAAAAACAAACACAAAGAACTAGTTTGCTTTTCTTTAAGGTTGTTAAAATATATTAGGGCTGGGTAAATTTCAACAGTTCAAAACATATAAACTAATTACAACATTACAAATCTATTACATTTATTGAGAATTATGTAATGTAACGTGATGGAAATATCTTAAGCGGGCATATCCTGTCCAAACCCAGGATGTACTACATGAAGAATTCGTTGTAACTTTGTTTGAAAAGCATTAATATAATTATAAGCCTTATATGTTAATATTCATTAGATATTGATTGAAAATTGTTTTAAAGATTTCACTGAAAAGAATATTCTTCCGCTTCTTCTATCTCACCTTATTATCGCTCAAGCTCACCAAAGGAAGACCAAGGGTTCACATTTTGTCTTGTCCGCTGAACGGTTCGTTCCCACTGAGCACGGGGTTGAAATAAAGTGTTTTACTATGTTATAATAACAATGCATTGAAATGTTGTTAAATATTTGAGTTTGAATTGATTTTGAATTTTATTTTTCCTTGTCAAATGAACCTAAAGTAATCATGTTGTGACTGTTCCCTGTGTTGAGATCTCAGCGCAGGTTACCTTGATAACTCATCCAGGAGTGTCTGGGGACTGAGCTTCTGTCATCACACCTGTCCACTCGGCTAAAACTCGAACGAAAATATGCTTATTTATATATCTAAGTTAGGTTGTAGCATAATCTGAGCTACTTGTCATAACCCATCAGCTCTAAGATTTTATTAAATTAGTATCCTATAGTAACCAACTCTTCCCCTTATGTTGTTATTTTACCCCTTCCGTCGATTCCAAGGAATTCTTATCTACCCTGGCCTGGTGTTACGAAGAGTTTCGTTATCTCCCACTAATGCGAATCCCACATAACTGTGACCTCTGTACCATGGTTTACAGGCAGAGAACCTGATATAATCTCCAGATGAGCTACAGCAGGCAGGGAGAAACAAGTCGGAAACTTTCTGTATTCATCAGAAGCTGTATCGTATGCACCTTTATCGTCACCATCGTCCCAAAATGCGATCTTAGCAACATCTTTCGACCAAACTTCAGCACATCCTGCTGTTTGAAAATTGAAATCAATGACTTTGACTCCATTGCAGTCAATAATCAAGTTAGTCGATGTTTTCGTTAAGGTCCAGATCTTTTCCTTCTCGTTTGGTGCCGTTGTTAGATGTTGCCCTTTTTTGCAGGAGGACGTTTTATAACTTATGATGTTTAAGAATCTGATGTATATAAAGCCGAAATAATCTCTAACACCACCAGCATTCTTAGTATACACGCATAAGTCAACCATATCACCTCTTCCTGTTTCAGAATCTGTCTTGATCTGTAGGGGGTATGCCTCCAGATCGTAGTCGATAAACTGATGTCGTTTCACATCTGTCCATTCTGGAGAGCAGACGTTTAAGATTAAAATAAGTTGACCAAGGCAGTAAATACGGTTCACTATCTTCATTCAGTAATACGTTAAATGTTCATATTAAAAATGTTTATCGGCAGTCATAGGATTGCGATTGTAACATTTATTCTCTTTGTAATATTCACTAACCTGCACAGTAGACTATCCCAAACAGAAGAAACCTTAGCAAGCCTGTTCGGACAAAGTTTGTCCCCATTGCAATGCAGCGTTATTTCTTTGGATAAGAAAACTTCCTTTATTGAGCTAGATATTTTGGATCACATTTCAACTTTGCACATTTGTTATAAAAGGTTATAAAAAACTGTAATAGTATAATAAAGAAGATATAAACAATTTTTGAAATGAAATGCAATAAGTTTTCGATGAAACGAAACAACTCCGATGCCTAAATCAGCTACCTAAGAGTTAATAATATCCCAGCTGATACATCCCCAGAGAATTGTGTCCCTCTGAGTCAGTGTTAATGTGCAACCTTATTTCAATGACAATATGGCTTCAAAGTTTGGACTACTTTATCACAAACGTATGTTAAGACCTTTAAGTACTGAATAAAACTGATAATTATTTGAATTAGCTGTGGCTCGCACTGGCCCATGGTTATTTTTATTTATTTATAACCTAAGAGTCTTAGTAAGACACCGGTATAGTAGTAAATAATTAATGAGGAAACAACTCATAAGTTACTGGGCCGCGCTCAGCCTGTCATTCCGCCGAATCTCTATTATGTTTATGAACATGATAGCCTGAGGTTTAATTTTACGTTTAATTCTGATAGCTTGAGGTCCCCACTCCCCAGCTAACTCATTAGGCTTAGCTGAGGCAGGGTGCGCTAATAGACCGCGTGGTTAAGATCTGTAATGTACATGATTAAAGGCGCGTGATTACAATGTCTGCCAGTGTCTCCCATTTCTGTGCCTCCGGCAAACCAAGGAGAACCTTTCCGTTAATACGTTACGTCGTTAATATATATATATAACTTACGGAATGCAATAAAGTTCTCATAGTTGTCATAGTCTGGACAAAGAGTTCGAAGTGGAAAGATTTTTGAAAAATTCAACGGACTTTAACTTGGACGGACCTTAAATGTTAAATGAACGGGCTTTATTTGAACGGACATTAAAATGAACACTAGGGCCTCCAGCGTTCAATTAATCATAGTATTAATGTCTGTCCAAATAAGGTCCGATAAGGTATTCAAAAGAGGGTCATTGCAGAGGGTCTTAGAAGGACACAGTACAAAAGCAGGGTTTCCCAGGTATCGTTGTCTTATTGTCATTACAATTCAGACTCTAACCCTTACTCAATATTCATGGTACACGATCTGTCTAAACACCCAACATGGATCACAAAAGCCTTAAAGCGCCCGGGTCCTTTCACCGACTATCCCAATTAGAGTGGCGGAGGGTTGGCACCAGCTAGTGGCAGCTTGCTTACACCCTATCCTACACAGGGTTCTCTCATGGTCAAATCTCACCTGGGGACCCCAGACTATTATGTTCATAAACAGAATAAAGATTCGGCCGAATGACAGGCTGAGCGCCGCCCAGTAAGGTCAAATCTGGCTTACGTAATATTATATGGACGATCCTTAAGAAATTGTATGATCACGTATCTAATTCAACAACATAAGATTAAAGAATCTACCGGCTCCAACTTTAACTGAGTCAATACATCCCTTTGAGTCAGTGTAAGTTTACAACACTATTTTAAGGAAGATATGAATTGGAGGTTTACGGTTTCCTCCGCGAGTGGTAATCGTAAAAACATTCTGGATTTACACCTCTACTAAAATGAAAGCAAACAATTTAAAGAGAGCGAACGAAGAATATAATTGTCGAATTGTTGTGCTATTTCTATATCATTTCCTCGTAGTGTGGTATTGTTTTACCCATTGTTTTATGGAGGATTATGTGATTGAATGGATTAGTTGAAAATGTTCGTGTCTAACATTATCAAGGCATCGCAGCTAGTCTAGGAGACTTGCTTCAAGGTGAGTTGGGAATTAACTCATTGTTACATTGTAAGATGTTACGATCAATGATCATTAGATACTTGGCGAATCTTACCATAGCGATGGTGACCTCCAGTTTCGAAACAGTTGTATATTCAACAACGGTTGCTAAGCACCGCATGCACAGTCCAATTAATAGGAACCGACCGGAAAGGGCTTTTGGCTGCCGGACCGGATTTTGCCGGATATCAATCTATTATCCGGTTAGCCGGATTTCGCCGGACCAGAACCGGTTGTTAGGAAGGGCAAATATAAGGCTGCTGGAACTTGCCGGAATATGCCGGATCTTGCCGGAAAATTTTAATTAATTCTTATTATTGGGCTTTTGTCATTATCAACTATGATATTAATCCTACTAAGCCATAGTTTGTAATTACACGATAAGTTCCGCATTCCTAAGAGCAATTTAATACAACCACACCGATGATATTTTCCTGTTTAGACCTAGCAGTAGACATTCACATAGGTCAAATATCGAATCAACAAGCAGTACGTTGTAACCAGAGTAAATGAATGGCGAATAAATTTCCCAAGGGTTTAAGAACTTAAGGAGTTAAGAACAGCTGCCCACGCACCACAGCTTGAGTTAGGCACTAGGCATACCTTAATCTTATCGGACCTTATTTGGACGGACATTACTTGAACGGACATAATTACGAACGGACATTAATATGAACGCTAGAAGGCGATCAAAACCATCAAAAATCCGAATTTTTTTCATCTTTTTAAAAAGTTTTTTTAATTTTAGCAAATGATTTTTAAATCCATTTTTCATACAGTAAGGAAGAAAAATACCTTGTTTTTATTGATTCAACGACATAGTTTAGTTTAATGATAGCTATTGAAATTGACTGATATTAAAAAGTTGTCATATGCTGGACAAAAAGTTCTAAATGGAAAAAATGTTTGAAAAAATTTCAACGGACTTTAACTTGGACGGACATTAATTGAACGGAATTTATTTGAACGGACATTAAGATGAACGCTAGGGCCTCCAGCGTTCAAGTAATGTCCGTCCAAATAAGGTCCGATAAGGTAGTCTATGTAATAAGAGCCATGAGCTGGCACAGAATTTTTTGTCTCTGATTTTGATAAATTTGGTACCAAAAGTTGCCTCTAAGTGTGAATAATGAAAACTCACCGTGTAGCACGATAACATCGAGCTGTATGTGGGCCTTTTGTGCATCGCAAGAGTGTACAAAGGACGAAAAATGGGCAATTTATTGCTTAAAATGCCTATAACTCCTAACATATTGAATATTTTGAAATAATTCATACAGGATCGTAATGAGCTTAGTCAAACGCAACTTTTAGTACCAAAATTAAAATATTTAAATATTTTAATTTTGGTAATTTTCAAAAATTTCACACAACACACAAAAGATCCGCGTTTAGATTAAAAATTTTTGAAAATAATTTTCCTTTAAATCTTAAAAATTAGTACCAAAAGTTTCCTCTCGATGAGCTTATTACGATGCCATAATAATTACGTGATAATAACTGAAAATGTGAAAGTTATAGGCCAAAAACTAAAAATTTGCGCGAAAAAAGCACGCGCGGCGAACAAGCGCCGTGTAACATTTTTAGCGAAAATTGCTACACGGTGGATTTATTTTATTTACATTTTTAGACATCTTTTGGTACCAAATTTATCGAAATCGGAGAAAAAAGTTCTGTGCTCGCGCTTGGCGCTTATTACACTGACTAGCAGTGATTACAGTAATAACTGTTGATTGACCCTTCCAGATCGTAGAGGTCTGCAACACATGCTCGCTCGACGCTTTGCACATGCATTGTTTTTATCTTTTCATGACTATAATAATAAAGTAATAAGCAATTTAAAGTCATTTCCGTAGCCCGCTCGTCGCACGTGCATTAATTATGAGTAATTAAACTTGCATGTTGTACTGTTGTAGCTTAATATTATATATTTTACCAAAATCCATAATTGGGTAGAGTGGACCGTTGCCAGTGTCTCCCTTTCGCAAACAAAAGGAAATGATATCAGTTGGAACAACGGTTCTCAAATGCAAAATGATACCGAGAATGAAATCGGTCGCTACAGCAGAGATTTGAGAGAATTGTCTGAGAGGGAGAGATAGCACAGACAGGGATACTTCGTAGAAAGTTTGTGCTTGCAGCACTGCCAGGCATCTGTGAGGGCTGAATCCTTGTCCTTCTTCCTAAAGTAGATGTATCCATCAGAGTCAAGTAGCTGTTGAGATCCTGTCCGACCGGAAATGATTTTGGAGAAAGTAGGCCTGTTGATAGAATGCGATACTATTATCTTTCATCTTCCAGTATATAAACTCCCTTGCATGCTTTCGACACGCAATTCTTACGTCCCTTGATACGAGAACCACCCCATTAGCAAGAGGTCCTCAGCTCCCGTCCCTTATGTGATCTACGAGTCGAGCAAACATCTTAAAGATCATGTTTACTTCTAAATGTACAGCTATGATGTATAGAATTGACATGTGAACTCTACCCTATATCTAGCCCATTTCTAGGTCAATTAAATTCGACTGATGGATCATATCACTAATTATACGTCACTAATTGGTGACATGATCTGACCCCTGATAATCGGGGGTCCCCTTTAAGTCGGCCTCCCCGCGATTGCACGTGTGAGACACAATTGTTCCCTTTTTGTCATGCAGGTCTGAATATCAAAGCACAATAGTTCCAGATTCAGGGCACAATTGTACCTTTTTAGCATGCAGGCATATTTTATTACCGGATCGTTTTTACTAGACAGCTGTCTGCTGTCTGCACAATAGTTGACTCGGAGCCAAAATGTGACGATAAACTGATAAATATGCATTTCAAGATTTTAGAATTAGAAATACATTTTTTTGAAGAAATATCCGGCAAAAATCCGGCAAAATTTTTTGAAACCGGACCAGAGCCGGACCCGGATATTGAAGCCCGATATCCGGGGGGATCCGGATTCAGCCGGATATACGGTCGGTTTCTAGTCCAATAAGTGAATAACAGGGATAAGTTAATTGTCAGGAAATTTGTTAAACCGATTCATTTCAAGTATCAAAACATTTCAAAGGCTTCTTTATGCAGTGGAAAATCTTATAAGTAGATTATGCATGATGGAATTGAAAAAAAAATCAGATGAATCATTTTCAAGAAATAATATAGTTAACAATAAATAACGTATTTTGGTTTAATGTTAGACCCCAAAACAAATCCCTTAACTTATTTTGAGGTCTTCCATCAGATTATATTAAAATCGATACAAATCTTCTAAAACATTTGTATTCATGTGTACTTACCAAAAATAGCTAGTGTGTTAGAGCAGATCACTACAGATCCTAACTTCTCCATCTCTACAAAGTAACTGAACACTCCTGTAACCGTTAACTTCTCAGTCTGGTACAAGAGCTTCAAATCTTCCTTTCTACAGTCATCACTACAGGTCCCCAGAGTCCGTTCTTCTTTCTTCCAGCTTACTTCTTCCCAGGTTGTTGCTTTGTTGAGGACCACTGTAAGTGTGACAGATCTTTTTACTTTTTTGTAAACAGGCTTACAGCTCAGCGCTATTCCTGAAATTGAAAGTAGTTTTAAATTAGTTTCCCTTTTGTTGATTTTAACATTAATGTATTTTTGCAAATCATATTATTACGTAAACTGTTCTTTCAACTTAAATCATAGTTTTTAGTTACCTAGATCACATCTGGGCTCTGATTGGAATGTGTATTCCTTGTCTTTATCACAAGTGATAGAAGTGTCTCCAATCAGCTGGTACCAATCATGATCACACTCCACTGAAACTGGTGTTCCGTAGTCTACTGGAAACGTTCTTTTTGTTGATAAACGTTCTATTTCCGGTAATTCTGTGCACGTTTCTGAAATTTAGATGAGGATCTGTTTTAAAAAGTATCTTTAACATTTCAGTAATGAAGTTTATTGAATGTATGTAAAATTTAGTTGGTCCAAGACATTTAGTTTATTTTTAAGTTGGACCTACACATTTATAGTTCATAACATCAATATTTCTAACTTCGTTGGCAAAATGATGTCCCAGTGAAAAAATTATCTTTTACACAAGTGATGGTGTTGTGTCCCTCTAATGTGAATCCTGACATGCAGTCAACTGCAATCTCTTCACCATAGTCAACTGGAAATGCTGCTAGAGTAAAGAGATTCTCTATGTCAGGTAACTGTGTACAGGTATCTGAAATTAATTTGAATTATGGGTAAGATTTACAAAACTTCAGTCTATGACCTAGCTCAAGGGTCGGCAGAGTCGCTAAAATAGTCATTGCGTTACTTATTCATCAAGGTTCGTTGGCTTTGAACTGATAAAATCTCGATGCAACCAAGACATTTAGTTTTTACTTTGTTGGCAAGATGATGTTTCAATGAAAACGTTCTCTTTTACACAAGTGATGGTGTTGTGTCCCTCTAATGTGAATCCTGTCATGCACCGAACTGAAATCTCTACACCATAGTCAACTGGGAATTTTACTTCAGTAAAGAGATTCTCTATGTCAGGCAACTGTGTACAGGTATCTGAAATTGAAATTAATTATTGGTAAGATTTACAAAATGTCAGTATATGACCTATTGGAAAAACACGGTCAGAAATCGGAAGGGTCACTAAAATCTTGAAATAGTCATTATGTCACTTAGTCAACAAGTTTCTGTGGCTGTGATCTAATAACATCTCAATACTATCTGAACAAACCTTTTCGACAAGATGAACTTCCGGTGAAGTCATTTCCTTGGTTGCAGGTGATGACATGGTCTCCCTCTAGTGTGAATCCCACATTGCACTTAACTGTGATTTCTGTACCTTGGTATACAGGCAGAATACCTGATATAATCTCCAGATGAGCTACATTAGGCAAGGAGAAACAAGTCGGAAACATTCTGTATTCATCAGAAGCTGTATCATCATCATTACCTTTACCATCGTCCCAAAATGCGATCTTAGCGACATCTTTTGACCAAGCTGTAGCACATCCTGCTGTTTGGAAATTGAAATCAATAACTTTGACTCCATTGCAGTCGATGATCAAGTTAGTGGATGTTTTCGTTAAGGTCCAGATCTTTTCCTTCTCGTTTGGTGCAGTTGTTAGATGTTCCCCGTTTTCGCAGGGGGACGCTTTGTAAGTTATGGGGTTCGAGAATTTGATGTATATGTAACCTAAGTCATTGTAATCTCCAACACCACCAGCATTCTCAGTATACACAATCAGGTCAACCATATCACCACTTCCTGTTTCAGAATCTGTCTTGATCTGTAGGGGGTATGCCTCCAGATCATAGTCGATAAACTGATGCCGTATCACATCTGTCCATTCTGGAGAGCAGACGTATGAGATTGAAATAAGTTCACCAAGGCAGTAAATACGGTTCACTATCTTCATTCAGTAATACGTTAAAAGTTCATGTAAGAAAATTGTTTATGATCAGTCATAGGATTGCGATTCTAACATTTATTCTCTTTATAATATTCACTAACCTGCACAGTAGACTATCCCAAACAGAAGAAACCATAGCAAGCCTGTTCGGACAAAGTTTTCCCCCATTGCAATGCTGTTTTTTTCTTTGGATAAGAAAACTTCCTTTACTGATTAGTTAGATATTGGGGGTCAATTTCTTATCTTTACAAATAAACCTTCACATGTTACAAAAAATACTTTAAAAGTTTAAAAAAGCGAATGTTCCTTTCCATCCCCATGAATATATAAAAACTACGATTACTCGTACATGACAACTGACAAGGTCCTTATTCTGAGTGATCTTATTAGATCTCTAAACTTATGAACTTATGAAGCTCTTAGCGAAAAGAATCACGACCAACAGAATGAAGACAGGGATTTCAACTTAAATCAAGAAATTGCTTGATAGAAAATGAATTTAGTTTCTATTGCAAAAATTGCAAAAAACAACTTTAATATAAATTATGAGGACAGCTGGACAGCTGGTGGCAAGTATGAGGCCCGGTAAAGATATAGAGGCAACTTGGTCGTTTAGCTCCGGACAGTCTATGCAACGTCTATGCAACGTCCATGCAACAACAAAAGAACCGTCTATGCAACGTCTATGCAACGTCCCTGCACAATGAACACTCTATGCACACTCCCTGCACGGTCAGTCTATGCAACGTCTATGCAACGTCTATGCAACGTCTATGCAACGTCTATGCAACGTCCCTGCACAGTACCATATGAACACCGGCTACTAGCCGGCTACTAGCCGGCTACTAGCCGGCTAGTAGCCACTTTTGTAATAACAGCTCCTCAACTTCACATTACCAACCGGCTACTAACCGGCACTTGAAAAGTGGTCACTAGCCGGCTACTAACCGGCTACTAGCCGGCTAGTGACCACAAAGTGGCTACTAACCGGCTACTAAGCGGTCACTAGCCGGCTATTAGCCGAGCTCTAAAGCAGACCTACTAGTAGCCGGTTCCAAACCGGCTACTAGCCGGCACTTAGAAAGCGGTCACTAGCCGGCTACTAACCGGCTACTAACCGGCTAGTAACCACCAACCGGCTACTAATAGGTCTGCTTTAGAGCTCGGCTAATAGCCGGCTAGTGACCGCTTAGTAGCCGGTTAGTAGCCACTTTGTGGTCACTAGCCGGCTAGTAGCCGGTTAGTAGCCGGCTAGTGACCACTTTTCAAGTGCCGGTTAGTAGCCGGTTGTTAATGTGAAGTTGAGGAGCTGTTATTACAAAAGTGGCTACTAGCCGGCTAGTAGCCGGTGTTCATATGGTACTGTGCAGGGACGTTGCATAGACGTTGCATAGACGTTGCATAGACTGACCGTGCAGGGAGTGTGCATAGAGTGTTCATTGTGCAGGGACGTTGCATAGACGTTGCATAGACGGTTCTTTTGTTGTTGCACGGACGTTGCATAGACGTTGCATAGACTGTCCGGAGCTAAACGACCAACTTCCCAGATGTTAAAGTGTTTATTTCAATATTTCCTTGGGCAGTTGCCAACGTTTTAACATTTAATGGAATCGAAAACGGCAAGGCGAATTGTCGAAGCTCAGTTCCATTTCATTATTGCAACTGCTATAACAGAGCATTAGGAAGTACACACAGTTCCACACGTCAGTAGGACATTAAATCGTTAACGGTTAACAGTAGAATTAACGGTTAACAGTAGAATTAACGGTACTTAGTTTTAACGGCACTAAGTACTAAGATAAAATCCCAGATCAGACATCCAGTGCCTATCTTAATCACTTCTGGCAGACATTTCAGCAACAATAATTTAAGGGTACACATCATAAGATCATACATGGATCTATATCGACAATTCGCCTTGCCGTTTTCGATTCCATTAAATGTTAAAACGTTGGCAACTGCCCAAGGAAATATTGAAATAAACACTTTAACATCTCGGTACCGTGAAAATTCATATTTCCCTGTACTTAAATAATACTAACACGCTAGTGTGAGGCTCGTACTAAACTTAAACGGTGGTGTTCAGGTTATATCCCCTGGCGATACGAGACTCATATAAATGCTAATACAATGATCCGGGCACTCTTCACTCTCTCAATTGCGATGATAATAAGCAATATATAAGAGAACAAGACTTTGTATTGTGTCCTTCTAATCTAAAACCTCCTGACCCTCTTTTGAATAGTAATAGGCACACCATTGTAGCTACAGACCCTTTAATGAGCAAGTGATAGATTTTACCATAACAAGTAGGATTATGATAAATCACTCTACACTGGTGACTATCACGTGACTATCACGTGACTAAGCTTAGTTAACTCGTTCTCTAGATGGCTCGGACAGATAATTCAAAACACCAACCCTTTACTCTGACCTTAACTCAATCCCTGATTCAAGCATCTGCTGTTGCTGAAACCCTAACCTTGACGAGACATTTGACTTACTTCCTTATATGGACATGACACGCAATAAAATTTAAAAACAGTTTATCTATTCGTTAATATGATGCTTAATTATTTGGTTCGTCAAGTATGTCTCTATCATCTCTAAAATGCATAATAAGCTCTTCAAGTTCAACATGCATTTCTCCCACATGCATATATTATGCCATTTATGGCAAACATCAAAGCTACGATTTCATCGCGAAAATAAATGGCCCCTGGCCTTGTGCAACGAGGTTTTTTACATCGTTTTAAAAATCTTCATCCCAAAATCCAAGGAGGAATACAGCTGCATTTTATTACAACAAGTGCTAGGGCTGAGTGTTTAAAAGTGAATTTAATGAATAACATGAATAATTCACTGTTAATATAATTATGGGGACCAATCACGGAATAAGGAGCAGAGAAAGAAGGAGACCAGCTGCATGACCAGCCGCAGCCGCATGTGACTTACTTATAACCTTCAAGCAAACACAGGACTGAGATGCATTTATAAAATTGATAATTATAGGACTCGTGGCACAACTATAACTATATAACTATAACTAGCACGTGCCATCTACCATGAGTCCTATGATTATTAATTTCCTGGATGCTATATATCATATATAGCACGTTATCGCTAAAACTGAAACAGTACGTGGCCGAACGAAGGCATGATATTATGTGATGTAATTAGTAATGCGAAAAATAATGCCTTTAAGTAAGGGATATGATAGGAGGGAGATTCTAAGAAAGGCTCCTGAACGTTGATATAAACGAGGATAATATAATAATTATGCATCTGTTATTATTATGAAATATCCACACACGGGCTGTAGCCCGCCAGGTGGACTGGTGGACATAACACATAAGGGGAGTTAGCAATGAGTTTGCTAGCCACAATAATTATAAAGCAGGAACCCTTTGCTTGCAATGTTCATTAATAAAGCATTGTTTGAGAGCTGTCAGCATGGAGATTGGAGATCATTGCTGACTACGCTTCCACAAAGGTATGAGATATTATTTGCAATTGACCAAAGAGCTCCATAGAAGTAAGGAATCTACTAATACTCTAAACAACAGTTATACTACCAGGAGGTACCGAATTAAATAAAGATTTAAATCTATTACCTGAGGTAGTCTCACGACCAATAGTGCAATGGACGCAAAATCTTGTAGGGCGGAAACAAATTTAAATTTATAGTTTACGACAAAATCTTTCCTTGCGTTTGAGATAAGTCAATCCTTACATTAATGCAACACAGTATGAAGCAACGGTAGATTTATCACGCGCGGTTTTGGGGACGTATCTCCTTATATTTATCAGTAACACTGTGAGTAAATTCCAGAAATCAAAACATCAGTTTATAGTATGTATATATAAGTCGTTGCTCGTGCTCTTTGCTCTTGCTTGGATCTCATACAACGAGTTTGAGGTTAATGTTATTGTTGTTGCTCACATTTGAAATATTTTATTTTGAGCTCTCGCATGTCTAGTAAAATTTCGCTACATTCATTAACAATAACACCATGAAAAAAAAAATTAAAAGTATGAATTATCGCATAGTGATCCATTTAAGAATTCATAATGTATAATTGTTCAAGCTGGATCGAGCTTCAGATATTCAATACTTTATGGTGCCCGTACAAGCATATTATTATCCAAGTATAAGACATTACATAAGTATATTGCATTGTTAACTAAATATACAGGGTGGGCCAAAAGTCAGTGTGCAAACGTTGGCCTTAATAGCTCAGTCAATGAGTGCCCAATTGAAATACTTCCTTCTGGTATGACTTAGTACCACTACTCATGGTTCGAGGAATTTGTCAACTCGAAAAATATTCGCGTTCATTTTTTTTAAATGGAGGTTCATTTTCACATTTATTTGATAGTTTGGATAGTCGGATCAAGCTAAATGTTATTGAATTGTGTTTGGCCATTCGAATTACGTTTGTCCTGAAAGAATTAGAACTGTAGCTTCTCAGATGACCGAGATATAAGGCATAACGAGTTTATTCATTAATATCGTAGTTGAACGGGTCTTTTAAAATGTCTAATTATAATTTGTGATATCGAGGAGTAAGACCTTGTACAAACAGCTGCAACTTTGTAAACGATTTACGTTCTATGATTATAACACGAAATAGAATTAGAATAATCTGGTAATTCTGAATTCGATGCGCGCGGTTGTTCGTGCTTGTTGTTTCATAGCGCGGCCCAAATTGTGACAAAACAGAGCAAATAGCTTGTTGGACATTGTTGTATCGCGCGAGAAAGTTTTTGTAAACGCGCATGTGACATCACGAGTGAAGAGCTCGCAGTGGGAACAGTAAGTGTGAGTCGAGTGAGACTCCCAGGATCCTCGTAATTTTGCCATTGGTCGAGGACAAGGAATAAACGTCGAAAGGCTTCATGCAGAGTGCAGACCGGCGTTCAGTTGAATTGCGTATTTGAAACTCAGGTATTGATCATTATACCACGAAAGCTAACATTTTATACATAATTCAGAAAATTCTTTTTGTCTGTATGTCTGTACGACCGCCCACGTGCAAATTAGATGAAAAATAGGAAGTTGCGTAGTTACCATGGTAACGAGGATTGTTACACGCACGTGCACGTGCAAAGATTGGTGAACGGTATTTTTATTGGTTTTGTTGATATTACGCTGTGTTTAGTACGAGCAACATTTTATTTGGCTGTATCATCGGTGGGGATGAATACTTTTTGACACGATTAAAACTGACTTCCAAACAATACTATTAGGTTCCTCCCTGTGACCACGGGTTTTCTAGTTTTATATATTCTCAGCTGAAACTGAAAGGCCCTAAGAGTCCAAATAACATTAACTGGTACAGTAACAAAGTAACTGATGACGGTGACGAACTTTTTGATGATAGTGATACTATCAGTATCAAACGAGGAAAAGGTTATTTTTTTGGATGCTTTATCCTGTAATCATATTATCTTGAATAATTATATTTTGTAAAATATTGTAATGTTAGTCTAAAAATCGATTGCCATAAGTTAATTTTTTATATAATATACTGTTTTTAATCTGGGTTTATTCTGACATACCACTCATAATTCAATGCAATAAGTAACATGAATATCAATCTTTACCTTTGTTAATTGAGCTTGTAATTAAATAATTAGTACAATTAATGTAATTATTAGTGTACAAATATTAACCTGTGTTTATTTCAGGAACCTACCAAATGATCCTCAAGAACCCGAACCCCGAAGACAGCGGTGTTAACTTTAAGTGGATCACTATGCAATGAAACACACCAGTTGTTACAAGTAATTATCAAACCCCACAGACAACATGTTTGTGGTACATTCTGAAATAGAACACAATTAGTATATATTATATCGACTATCATAAATATATAAACCAAATATATAGCAATTCACAATCTCCCGTTCTTTCTTAAAAAGGCTTTGAAAGATTTAAAATATTAAATATAAAATAAAGGTGTCACAAGAAAGACTATAATCTTTCTAAATATAACTTCCCTCTTTGTGGATACATGCACAACATGTAATAGAAAATCGTTTTAAACGAGCACATTATATAAATCACAAATACCAATATATTCACTCTTTTAAACGAGCACATTATATAAATCACAAATACCAATATATTCACTCTTTTAACTTCTTTTATAAGTTTCAAATTATTAAGATTATTAAAATCCTTCACACACAATATTAAAAACTTTGAATACAATGTTTATTATTGGAATACAATTCTAAACAGTTCATTGTCAAATTCTCCTGACGACAATACCTCCCGTAGCAGTGAAGTTGGAGCTCCAGCTTTAGTCAAACAATCTGCAAGCTGTTTCTTTGTTGAAATCCAACGAACTGTCATTTCACTATTGTTCACTCGCTGTCTCAGGCAAGCTATTGGTATCCTCAATCCCTTGTCATCAACAGTTTTCGAGGTTTGGATAGCATCATGTAGAGACTTGCAATCAGTCATTACAATGACATCAAGTTTTCCAGATAACATGATCTCACTCAGCTGAGCTTGGATCAACTCACATGTTTCCACTGCTTCGATCATTGCCCAACTCTCCGCTGCTAAAGTACTTTTACATACTCTCCGGATTTTTCTACTCTGCCATGTAATGGGGCAAGATTTTCCTGTAAGCGAAACAAGGAAAATTATGAAGCCTCCCTGAGAGCTACCATCCTTCAAGTTTCCATACGATGCATCACAGAAAACCACTAAGACTGACTCAGGCAACAGTAGTTTCTTAAACCTGAGTGTTAGAGGATTCTTTTCTAAGAACTTTACTGTTTTGTTTACCATTTTCAAATCTGCGATGGTCCCTTCAGTCACAGAATTACTAGCAAAACATGTAGCATAAGCTACATCTGGCCGTGTCTGTGTTGATACCCACAACAACTGTCCGCACACAGTTCTCAGTTGTTGCTTTTCTTTCTCGTTGATTGGGAGCGTATTTCGATTCACTCGGGTGGGGTCGATCTCTATTCTTGAAATCTGGTCTGCATACCCCAGTTGTGATACCAGAATTCCAGATTGTGTTTGCTTTACATCAAGACCAGTATAAGCAAATTCAACTTCGACCTCCGTACTTAGACGAAACTTCTTCTTCAGTTCCCCAATAACTTCCCTTTCAAACTTCTTGCTTCCACTGAACATCAGATCGTCAACATGCACAGCAATGATACCCTCGAGTTTTCCTTCATCATACCAGAACATGAATGACTCATCATATGACGATACCACAACATTTAACTTCACTAGAGTATCACGAAGCTCAACATACCACATTCTAGGTCCGTCTACTAACCCGTAAATACATTTGTTCAGTTTCCAGATTTTCCTCGTTTCAGCTTCCTTCGGAGGAATAATGAAGACATCTCTTGAAATCTTCTTGCCTTGCAAGAAGGCAGCCTGAACATCGATGTGTTGTAACTTCCAACTTTCTGTTGCAACTATTGTAAGGAGCAGTCTTATAGAGTCCCTGTTACATGTTGGGGAGTCCTTTCGTATGTTGCTACTATTTTCTTGATAACCAAGTGCCACTAAGCGAGCTTTAACAGAACCTTCTGCTTTCTTTGTAATTACCCAACGAACACCAACATTGGACTGTTCGTTTGCATCAACTTCCATGTAAACCTTGTTTACTTTGAACTTCTCAAGCTCTGCTAGCTTGGCATCTACAACTGCTTGGTCATACATACTCACACTGGACAGCAACACCTCTTCTTCTGTTTCTGGTGACAGGTCATCTCTCCAATTCACAGCAAGCTCATACCAATCCACACATTGGATGCTCTCCTCACCATCAAGTTGAATATTTACACAGTTTTTGTAACTGCCAGTTGATTTTCCCGCACGGCTATGGATATAAGCTTTATGCCAGATCTCACCATCCTCCTCTGGATACTTTGGAAGAAACTCCACGTGACTTCTTGCTTTAGGAAGTCCTGATTTGTGCTGAGGTCTGATTGTTGCTGTTGTCTCACTTTGAGGCAGTGTTTCTGTTTCCGGTACAGAAACTGCTGTTTCCATAGAGCAAGATGGTTGATCCTCTAGGAAATTTCTCTGCGTCTCTAATGGGGATTTTGGTGAACTTGATACAATACTCGGGTTAGGTTGCCCAACAACTGACTCTGAGGTAATGGGATATCCTGTTGTTGTATCCCTGGTTAGATGACATGCACTGCACTTATAATACTGATTTCCATGCTTTAAAATATATAAATGAGTAATGTCTCTCCCCAGTATAACACCTGGCCCACTCCATTTTGAAGATCCTTTTCTCTTGTACATCACCTTTTCACCGTTGCTATAATACTCATCATTGCTTGTCCGAACTTGGCTTTGCAGAGCTCTACGTATCTTGTTGCTACTTTCACACTTTGCAAATGCTTGCCTTGCACTGTGCATTGCATTAACATTATCAGCCACGGTTTTACTCACCGTTGTTTCTTCTAAAGCTGGCAGTCTATCATCGATGACATTCGGAAGTGAAGGGTTACGGCCCATTGTCAACTGATTTGCAGAAAACCCACCAAACATCTGCATGGAGTTTTTCGCACTTAGTGCCCAACACAATGCAACTTCCCAGTTGCATTTTGAATCTTCCTTCGTTTTTACCATCATCTCTGTCAGCATCTTATGATGACGTTCTACAATCCCATTGCTCCAAGGGCTCTCGGCAGCTGAATTTTGCACATCCACATTGAATCTTTGACACATCTCAGTAAACTCCTCATTGGCGAACTCTCCACCATTATCAGCCATAAATTTCTTTGGATTTCCAAAGATGGATATCCATCCAGAGCAAATTCCTTGAATGATTGTCTCTTTCTTCTTATTGTAGATTATTCTAGCTGCTGAATATCTTGTCACCGAATCAATCATATGCAAGATATACACATTAGGAGTGCCAGGAACATTCTTAAGGTCCATTGCAACACATTCGTTGAACACCTTTCCTCTTGGGAGACCCACCACTGGTCTTGACTTGGGTTTCTTGTACATCAGACATATTTTACAACTGCTGGATACCTCATCAATTGCTTTCATGTATTCTGGTCTCTTAAATCCTGCAGTTTTCAGCAATGTTTTCAGTTTATCACTAGGAGGGTGTGAGAATTGTTTGTGGATTTTTTCCACTTTCCTCCTAATCTCCTTTTCGTCAGTACCAAACAAACCTTCTTCGCTGATTGTCATCACCAGATGTGGGGTCTTTGGATCTGGCGGCCCAATGGTCATGCGTCTTTTATTACAAAGAGGAACGCAATAGTGCTTTGATTTAGTTTCAAACAAATCAACACAATCTCCACTGAATCTCATTGTATCATTTGTGAAATCCAACACAGCACCAGCTCTCTTTAACGATGCTTTACTGAGAAGCAACGGCAGTTCTTTCTCAACAATGTTTGCTTCTATCCGAACATCTGTCTTTCCTATTCGCCCAGGGATGATAGTCTTTTCTGTGGAAATGACTTCGAGTCCATCCCCAAATCTAAAAGGCGTCGAGCAAGGTTCACTAACCATCATTTTCAGTTGTTTTTCTTCCAGAGTTTCTCTGTAGTGATTCACCCAGTTCCTACCAACAACTGTCTTTGTACATCCGGAATCAATAACTGCACATGCTAATGACTCATATACAAGAGAACCAAGGTTCGTATCACTCATCAGGCACTCTTCAGGAATCTCAACAACATCTTCAGATTCAGACACCACCATGAATGTTAAGAATGCACCCTCTGCTTCCATGGCCGTAACATTCTCAGCACCATCTTGTGCGAAATACTGTGCATTATCTGTTGAACTTGAAGAAGCTCTGTTCTTGCTTGTGCACCATCTCGCAATATGGTTTTTATCGCCACAAGCATAGCATCCAGTATACGCACTCTTTTGTCGATTATACGGATGATGATGATTCCCACGTCCTCTTGACATCCTTCTGTAGTTTCCTCGTCCACCTCTTGGGGTTGAGTTGTATGTATAGTTACATTCCTCATGTTCCACCTTCACTGATATTGACGCAGGCGGTGTGGAAAGGTTCGATTGGACGGAGAAGATTTTCCCGATCGTTTCACACATATCTTTATAAGTAAGATCCTTTACAGTTGCCAAAGCGAGATCGTATTTTTCTGACGGAAGGTTAGCGCTGTTAAGGAATCTGTAGGCCAGAACTGCTTCAGGAAGAGTGATTTTGTGTCTCCTGAGATCCGCTAGCAACTTCTCAAACTCAGATATGTAACTCTGTAGAGACAACCCTTCTGGTCTCACATATTTTTCAAACTTACCGTAAACTCAGTAACAGGTTTGAGCTGAGTCCTCTAAATAGATTTTGTCAAGATGACTTAAAATCTTCGCTATTGCATCCTCTGCAATTAGGACATCTTTCCCCAATGATCGTACTGTATCCTTTATCTTCCCTTGTTTCAATTCTAAGAGCAACGCAGTTCCTTGTCTCTTTTTCTCTAAACCCGTGAACTCTTGCCACAGCTGCAGGTCTAACTTCCAATTGCAGTAGTCCTGATCCTCACTGTATGCCGGTGGGGCTTTGTAATTACTAGTTACTCTAACTGTCTCTGGGGGTGCCATTGCGTCCTTCTCTGCTACCACTTGTTAACTTTAAATGGATCACTATGCAATGAAACACACCAGTTGTTACAAGTAATTATCAAACCCCACAGACAACATGTTTGTGGTACATTCTGAAATAGAACACAATTAGTATATATTATATCGACTATCATAAATATATAAACCAAATATATAGCAATTCACAAGCGGCACCTACAGATGTGAGTTTGATCAACAAGGAGTTGACACATCTATCTACAGACGTCACTATTGAGTTCAAGTAGATTACTCGCAAGATTGCAGGGCACATGTATAAGGACCAGGTTTTTATTATGGAAATAGATTTTTATGGAAATGGACTGAACTGATTTTTAAATTTTTAGTAAGTTGATATTTGATTTGCGACTTGATTACGATCTGAAGTGATATTTTTGTTGTACAATTTTTATCACACATGCATTCCAAACATCATGTTTTATTTTTTGTTATGTATAAAAAATAAAAACAAGGAATAACTTAAATTAGAGATTCATCCAATTCATCTGGAAAGCACAAATATTTGTGCGCCCCAAGAAGAGGGACACTGTTTATACTTCAAAGTGTAAGCTCTAGTAGGAACACTACCAGAAAAGCAGGAAGGAGCACTACCTACTATAATAATAGTATATTATCGAGATGTTGTATGTTGTATTTGTCCACAAAAATACCATTACTACTACCAATCAAATGATGGAATAGTTCGCTGTTTATTAGTCTCATGATTGGAATACTGATAGTTGGATAATATCCGGTTGGAAGAGACAAGGACAAATGAAGCAGCCTACATTCCTAACTTCCTGTTTCATTTGTCCTTGTCTCTTCCAACCGGATATTATCCAACTATCAGAACTACCAAATCGTTAAGACTCCGAGCTAGATTTACCTCTCCAGTCGCCGTGTTACCAGGGGACCCCAGGCTAATAGCGTTATTATACCTGTACATGGTTGTAGAATCTTTTTCTTGACAGGATCCTATTGAAAATGTTTAATTTGACCCTAAAATGGCTATTCCTGATCCAGTCTAAAACATAAAATAAGCACAACTTACTAATACTAGCTTTTGAAACTGTTAATAAATTTGTATGGTTGACCTCCAGATAACCATTTTTGAAATTACAAATGATTGAGGATCTCCAGGGGCTGTAGGATCTTCTGCTTGACAGAATCCCGTTGAAAATATTTGAATTCATTTTAAAATGGCTCTTCCTGATCCAGTTTCAGCCATAAATTAGACATAACTCACTTGCTGAAATTAAGTTTTATACGAAGGCTTGACAAAGCATCACAAAGTGTGGGGTAAGCTGCACTTATCCATGCTAATATTGTAGCCCGATTACTCAATGATAATCTGAACTGTTCTCACCAGTCACCACTGCACAATTTTAATTTTAATTTTTTAACCAATCTGACGCGTTTGTCAATACGTCACACAATTATTTTAAACAACAGTTAAAATTCGTGTTTTTATTAACGTTCTAGATAATAAAATATCAGCATAATTCAATAATTCAATAAATTTTCCAATTAATTTAAAATAACCTGGTATTATAATCAATATTTTGATTCAGATGCATAAATTGTCCGTTATGTAGACGATATGTTTTTATTGTCTTCTTTTTTTTCTTTTTTTTTTATAAATACATAATATTTTTATTCTTTTTTTGGATTTATTAAATAATAACGATACTAGTGTCTAGTAATATCTTATTCAAAATCAACCTTGCGATCTATGATTTTCAAATTTGTTATAAAACAAATTTTGTGGAATTTGTATGATAGTATGGATAAGTTATTACCTAAACCACTCATAATTTAATATTGTTATCATCATTTTACTTATTATAAATCAGCGTATAATGTACTTAAATATACTTAATATTCTTAATGTACATGATGTACTTAATATACTTATGTACTTAATGTACTTAGTATACTTAATGTACTTAAATATACTTAAATGTCGAAAAGGAATTCGATTCCTTGAACCTATTGTCAGTATAAGTGTATAATGATTTGATATAACAATCCACACTTCCATCCAAATTGATAAATGCTAATTTTCACGTTGACAAAGTAGTCCTGTTAAATTGACTCCCCTTAATAATTGTATCCCATGTTTTATTTGCCTCTTCTGTCATCGCTCATCTGCTTTTGCTGCATATTATTTAAATCGATCATTTCTGGCGTTATCATCTAACTTGATCGTTTTTAGTCTGCTTTGTCTCTCAAAATGCCGTCATAAGCTCCCTTGTTTGTCTCAGCTAATCATTTCTTTGTTTGTCTCGTACTTCAGTCATCTCTGCTGTGCCTGGAAGTTCTCCGTCTTGTACTGCCACACAATCCATCTCAATGGTCTCAACTGGTGATGATCGTTGTAATCTTAGCCTTAATTCTCGGTAAATTCTTGAACCAGTGATTAGGGTTCCGAGTCTTTGGATAGGTAAGCTTATAAGGTTTGTTACAGTGTCATCATAGATTAGTGGGTTTATGACGGAGTTGATCGGTAAAACAATCATGGAAAACAGGCCATACCAGGGTGTTGCATCTAGAACCTCAAGGGAATGTAGAACACATATCACTATGAAGGGTACCCAGCAAAGGAAATCTGTAGTGATAATGATGGCGATTCTTAAGTTCATTTTCCTATTGCGTTGTGAAATCTGTTTGTTCCCTCCTGACTGTGTCAAACTTTTAGAAGATTTGCGAGATATGATGCCAATGATCAAGTATGAGGCTGTAATGAAAAAGAAGCACACAAAGTTCAGGGCAAGAATTGCCCATACCAAGTGCTTCTGTGGATCATTTTCTTTGACAAAATATTTGAAGAGGCAAACACCATCGTTTCCATAGAAATCTACCTTTTGGATGTTTTTCGTGTAGTCTTCATAACCATTATCGTGAGAATACATCTCGGACATCATTTTGTTGATCATACGCCAGCTTAGTGTTGTTTCCTTCATTCTACCAAAGTATCCTTGAAAGACGGCAAATAGTGTCTGCTTGTTCATTGTTCCAATAAATACCTTTATCTCTTCTGCATACTTCACTCCATTGACAAAGAAATCCTCGAATTTGGAAATAATTGGGATTACAGCAATGACAATGGACGCCACCGTCATCATTAAAACACCTCCTGCAACTTGGAGTGATTTTACCAATGTAACTTCTCCCGGAATTCTCATGGAGTTGTGTATTCCGTAAATTCGGGTGAGGCTCAATGCACACATAGCAAAAAGCGAGACTTGAGATCCTATGGTGCTAAGAACTCCAATAGTTGAACATTGGATGCTGGTAATCCATCCGATCTGTTCGGTACAATATACTTCCTTGAAGATTACACCATCATAAATTGATATGACCAATAAGTAGATACCAACTAAAAGGTCTCCAAAAGATATCATCATGATGAGGGACTTATTAAACAGAGCTACGGTAGTTCTACAGTTCTTAAAGGTTCCAGTATTTTTGGACAGGATGATAAAATTTGCCAGGACGGCTAGAAATCCTATAATCCATGATGAACATTTGAGAGCATTCCCTTCTAGAATTTTTCTAGAACACTGATTATTGCATTCGTCTGTTAAATCCAGGCAGTCAAATGATCCGTCACATTTCTTTGTCAGCGGTATGTAGCTACCGTTACATTTGAAATTATTTGTGCAGCTGTCCTCATCCGAACCATCCCCGCAATCATCGATGAGATTGCATACTTGCGAGTAATCAATGCAAGTGATATTATTGTCACAGACGAAATATCTATTCGTATAAATATTTCCATATGATTTTGTGACAAATGTTAGGAATTTGTTATTGGCTATCGTCCCTATTCGTTTATGATGTTGTCCTGGACACGCCTCATATCTAGGAATATTTCTCAGTGGACAGGAAGAGTTGACACACTTTTCTGCACAACTAGTGTACAAATATTGTTCTCCAAACATGTGGTCACAATTTTGAGTAACATTTGGCATTATAACCGTTGTATTGGTTCCTCCGTAAACGTTTTCATTCGAAAATATAAACGTGCTAATCGTGAAGCAATGATTTTTGAAGTTTTGAGTGTTTTTTATCCCCTTTATGCAGTATGATAAATGCTTTATCAGGCTTTTGTCAGTTGTTAAAACAGTTGTGGACAGTTTCGGTTGTTTGCGGGACTCAGAGCAGATCTTATTTTCATTTCCACATGTTTCAACTCCATCACATAGTTTACTGAATTCCACATATCCAGGATCACCCCATGGACAAAGGTACACATTTTCACACGACGTATCTTTGCTGATAACATATCTTAATGATTTGGTGCTCCCACAAGTAGGCCAACTGTCATCTTCGTCGATTTCACTCAAACAGTCCTTAAACCCATCTCTTAACCAAGCTAGAGGTATTGGGAGTTCCCTTTTCTGGCCGCCACGTCTTTCACACTTTACCAGTGTCATGGTGATACAGATACGATCAGTTTCATCACTTTTATCATTGCAGTCTGGTTGACCATCACACATTAAGTGCCTGTGGACAATACACTGACTAGAGATTTGTATGCACTGGTTCTCAAAATTATCGTCACATATTGCCTTTTTACCAAAGCAGATCATATATTTTGATACAGAGGACAAGTATCCGTTAACAAGACATCTTACCCCTACTCTGGCGGGATCTGAACAGTTTGTTTGATCTGAAGCATAATCACTGCAGTACATGCTCGTGTGATAGTTTATTACTGAACATCTTATAAAGTTGTGTACTGGTACTGTAAGTTTAGTATGGTAATGTTCACAAGTGTACTGTGTTTCATTAGTAACGGTACAGTTAGCTTCGTCCTCTCCGTTAACACAGTCCTTTTTTCCATCACATATAATAGAGTGTTAATTGCGTGATGGCATGTAGTTTATTATTCCTGCCATAAACGGAATGTCACAATACATACCGTAACTGTATCCGTTACAGGTAGCCTCGTCCTCACATTGGCCCTTATCACAAACATCATTACAGATTAGATTGAACGCTATCTTTTCCCCACTCGGCATAGTTATCAGTTCGCCGCATCCCTCCTCATCTAATTTTGTATTAGCACAGTCATGTTTTCCATTACAAATGTCATAACTTAATTCTAATGTAAATGAGTTCACGATGTCCCACGATGTTTTACAGAGAAATCCTCCACAAAGGAGGTTGCCGTTTGTTACGTCAATATTATTTACAGTGACACTGGCATGACCACAAGCCTGATAATAGTGTGGATCATCTGAACATAAAGCAAGGAACCTATATTTATTATAATACTCCTCTGTGTTGTGACACTTGTAATACGTGTGGTAACGATCCGGACATACTTGTTTCAAGAATCCTCTATCTTCTTGGAAACTGCACGTCTTGTCTGCAAAGCGTTTTCATGAGATATGTGCAATAAGCTAAGCTTTTTATTCATTTACTTCAAACAAAAATTACTATCTTTAAAATTTTACCAAAACCCATAATCATGGGTAGAGTGGACCGCTGTCAGTGTCTCTCTTTCCCAAACAAAAGGAAATGATATTACTTTGATTGACCGTTCTCAAATGCAAAATGATACCGAGAATGAAATCGGTCGCTCGCTTTTCCCATTCATTCACGGCTTACGAATTGTAATAAGTTTCGATTGATTACATCAATCAGATGCTGTAAAAATCTCTTTGGGTTGCGTTCGGGTCGATACCTAGTATTTCGGGGTAAGGGTGGTAGTTATTAGTATTACTTATTGAATTAGCTGAAGTTTATTGAATCTTCATTGCCGAGTACAGCTGCCTTTGGGTAGTTTTTCTTAATCTATTACAATTGTAAATGAATGGGAAAAGCGAGCGACCGATTTCATTCTCAGTATCATTTTGCATTTGAGAACGGTCAATCAAAGTAATATCATTTCCTTTTGTTTGGGAAAGAGAGACACTGACAGCGGTCCACTCTACCCATGATTATGGGTTTTGGTAAAATATCATCTCTTTTTGATTATAATGTCAGGGTACTTTATAAAGTCGAAATATAAACTGATATCTTCATTAATAAGGAGGAAGTTTCAACGATTTCGAAATCTATCCTTTAAAAACATTTCCTTGTGTTTAGGGAAGCATATCGGTCGATCACTGACTGAATATGCCACTTAATACTCATTCAAGTTGGCATTAAATTCATATATAATGACATTAAACTGTCGTGGCAAAGCAGAATTTGTTGGAAATCACGAATGAGCAAAATTCTCACCTTTCGCACGTGCAAACTTTGAGCAGACGTTGCGTGCGCATCCAATATTGAATCGCCGTAAATTTTTGCATGTAATTGTTTTATATATAGCTTGATAAGCATGCAAAGTTTCAAAGTATTTTAAGAAGAACTGTAATCACAAGGGCACTCTAAAGTTGACAGAAAATGACGAAAACAGCAATTTTCAGTGATTTTAGCGATTTTCTATCAATTTGGGCGTGTTCCAACGTGTGCAACTTTTCGATTTTCAACTTTAAAACTAGCCTATGACACAATTTATACCTATAGGAAGCAGAACTGAGCTCCACAACCCAAGGCATGGCCCAACACCAGAGAATACTAAATCGCAAAATTGACGTTTTTATAAAATAATTCTTCAAAAAAGCACAAACTTCAATGACGAATATCTTTATGAAGGAGCAAGCTAGAAAAACTTTCCGGTAGATTTTCAGAATGCTTGAACAATTATCTAAGGTGAAAATTTCCTCAGATTTTGAATAAAATTACTCCTTAATGGTTTAAAATTAATTTTAAAAGTTATTACTTTGTCAAAAATCAAGTTTCAACGGTTAACTTGATGACGTCATCAAGGGGTGTTTATGACGTCATATAATTTTTGTATACAATGTAAACTAAAGTATAAACAATTATTTGCAAGACCTGTGGTCGGAAATGGCTGTATCTTTTATACTTTTAAATCTATGGACAATTAAATACAGGCTACAATTGACTGGCAAAGCGTCTATCCCTGAATATATATATGTATATATGTATCACGACAATCTATCGTAAAACAGGGGTTCTAGAAAACCCACTTCCCGATGCTCCTGAAACCTGAAACTTTTTTTGCAGTCGATTTGGTCAACGTCTAGACGCCCTGAAAAATTTCAGATCTCTAACTCAATTTTAACATGGTTTTTAAGGCACCTGAATATGGCGATTTTGGGTTTTTTACCGAATTTCGTATAACAGTGCTGGCGAGTATTTTATGCAAATTTCTTAAAAATCTCAACATAACTATTTTTTATTCCTGTCATCTTTGACATCAAATTAGAATGTTTTGAACTAAAAATAAATCTGCTGAACGACTTCCGATGAGTCTTAATGCCTGAAAAACGCCTCCGGCCGGAGTGCACGCTTCGCGTGCACGAAAGAGGCTTGTAACGTGTACCAAAGGGGGTATAATAGTAAAGGGGGTATAATAGTAAAGGGGGTACATAGTATACCCACAATAAATGCACCGGTCGTGCTTGCCAGCACTGTGATTGATATAGTTCGATTTTAATTTTTACACGTAATGATATAACTACTCAATTATATATAAGTAATGATTACCTTCGGACCAAGGATCTGTCATTCTGAATGAGCTTGTGGTAGGAGTATTCGATGTCGTGTGGTGACTCTGTGATGACGAGGCTGTGTATGATTTACCAAGTTTCAACAGGATCAGTAATATAACAAGTTTCATAGCTGCATAGATAATATGTTAATTAAGATGGGATTTAAAGGTAATTGTAAATTTGTTCAAACACCGCTTATGGCTACTACCGCCTCAAGTACACACAAAGTAAGAGAATATACGAGCACATGACCTTAGACAGATAGAATCACTCATCACCCCCCAGTTACAGTATTTCCAAAAACTCACACAAACACCTCAACACAAAAAAGTCTTGTATCTTGTTGTTGTATCTTCCTCTCACCAGAGACGTGCACCACCGCGAAATTTTGACCCAGACCGCGGTCTTTGAGGTATTGGCCGTCAGATGTTAACGATCTAAGACCGGGGTGACCATGTGACCATGGAATCCCCTTTATCGTTGAAATACGCCTTGCCTAAATAGAGTCATTAGCCCTCTCCTCATGTCCTGACCCCCTAATATCTACTCCCACTTCGTTGACGAAGACCTCGGATCCTTCAGAGACAGACAACACGCAGAATCCTTCCTCACCTTCCTCAACTTCTTCACCGAAGACCTCAAATTCACCCAAGAACACGAAAAAGAAGAATCTCTGGGCTGCCAAGTTTCAACAGAATAATTAATATTGCAAGTTTTATATAGTGACCACAGATTTAATAACATCTGAAACCGTCCTCAATGGCCGGTGCTTGATTCTTTGACTGAAGATATTTCGACCTACGAGTGGCATTTGATTGATTGATTGATTGGGAACTGAGATTTACTACCCCAGTTAATGTTTACTAAAATAGATATTGAACAGCAATTCAATAAGATAAAAATCGTACCAGCGTACTTTAAAATCTGTATGATTCATGAAATTAAAAGTAGCTATGACCATTAAGAGTTAAATATATTGTTTATATTCCCCATCATGGACTAGTGGCTCAACAAAACTGCGTCGGAAATTAAAGCTCAGCTAAAGCCTGAAGACTATTCAGTCTTGTGCAGAAAATAAGTACAGCTACCAATATGTCCCTCACAAACATGGTCCAAAACATATCAAAACAGCACACGAAACACACACTCAAAAAAAGTTGTCAACCGTTGCTCTCATCGGCACAATAAATTTGCCCGTCCTTTATGTAAAACTTTTTGGTCGGTTCTGCAAGTGCCCGCTTCTTCATGTCCTGTACCAGATCTTTCCGGAGCTTCCTCTGTTCGACAGACCGATCAGGGCTCAAGAAAACTGTCTTAAACTTCTCACTCTGCCGCAGGTTCCTGGCATTCCTCAGAATCTGATCAACGATGAGCGAGTTTGAGGTGATAACTTTAACTGGTCGCGTTGAGTCAACCGTTTTCTTTTTTCCTATTCTCTGAGCCTCTACTTTTGGCTTTATGCCAATAGTTTCCAGAACTTCACTGACTTGAGATTCGAGCTTCTCTTCTTTTTCCTCAGGCAGACCGAAGATAAGAACTAAGAAGGTTCCTGCTGCGGTCCTCCTCTGCAATAATAGGCTTGACTACAGACGTCAATGCTTCCGGGCTGATTACTGGAGACTGTGCTGGCAAACTTTGAACGACAGAGCTGTAAGATTGGAACTCCGCTTTCACTGAATCAGCAACTGAACTTGACACAGTTTTCTTCATCGCTTCAAGTTGCTCAGTCTTGCAAGCTGATAGCTCGGCCTGAACACTGATAATCTGCTCTTGCTTCTCAATTAACTGACCCTGAAGTCTGGTCAACACATTCTTATACGCTTCAACGGTCTCCATAAGATAGTTCGTATACTCAAAAGATCGACCACACACATCGACAATCTCCGGCTTATTCAGTCCTACCTATTGAACCTATTGATAGGTTTAGAAGTAGGCATCCTCACGGCCATCACGCAATCTGCGGACCACCTCCTTGACTGCACCAGTCTATTATCGAGTTAGAGTTTTCTGCACTGTATCCAGGAGTAGGGGGCTTGTCTGGAAGGGTGTCTAGGAAGTTTCCAAGAGATGTCTTGAAGCTTGTCAAAGTCCTTTGAGTATTGACAATTTTGGGGAGAACATTCCAGAGTCTTCCAGCTCTCACTGCGAATGAGTGGTCGTAGGTAGAGCGTGCAGCAGCTGATGCTTTTTTTGTGAGAGAAGGGAGTATAACTTTAACTCCCAGTCTGGCATTCTCTCTGAACTGTACATCTAGGTCATTTGGACATATACCCTGGAGAACTTTCCACAGATGTATGATGGTGTAGCGTTCTCGGCGTCTTTGCAGTGATGTAAGTTTCAGTTCCTTCAGTCTATTCCAATAATCGGTGTCTCTGAGCCCTAGAATTCGTCTAGTGAACTGGCGTTGTATGCTCTCGATAGACTGGATATCATAGATCTTGTTTGGATTCCAAAGCGGGCAGCAGTACTCCACTCTGGACCTTATCAGGGATTTGTAGAGCTGGAGCATAACAGGTGTTGTCCTGTCTTTGAATACTCCAGGAACCCAAGATGCCATCTGACGTGCCTTGTCAACCATGATATTGATTTGTGGTGTCCAGGAGTAATCATCGGACATGTTGACTCCTAGGTCACGCACTAATGGGCTTCTTTCTATGACTGATCCATTTGGAGTGGTGTAGTTTGTGATGTCACTCATAAATGGCAGCTCCTCTGAAAGTGATTTAGAGGCCGGTGTTCTATAGCAGACAAGTTCAAACTTGTTTTCGTGCAGTTTCATGTTGTTGTCCTCGGACCAACGTATGATTCTGTTTAGATCTTCTTGAAGAAGATTGCAGTCGTTTAAAGTCGATATTTTTGATCCGCCTATTCGGGTGTCATCGGCAAAGCTGCTAAGTTTTGAATCTTTCACGTACTGATCTAGATCGTTGACGTAAAGAAGAAAGAGGATTGGAGTTGGACCAAGTACAGTCCCCTGCGGTACTCCACTGATAACCGGCATTGGCCTAGAATGTTTTCCATCAACAATGACCGTCTGAGTCCTATCAAGGAGGAATTGCTCAATCCATTTGTACAGATTACCTTGTATTCCATACGACTTAGCCTTTTTAAGAAGTAGGGAATGATCCACCTTGTCGAAGGTTTTAGCATAATCAAGGTATATCACGTCTGTTTCGGAGCTGTCTAGGTAGTTGTTTAGGATGTAGTCCATGTGTTGTAATAACTGTGTAAGACAGCTTCTACCTTTCCGGAAGCCGTGTTGCTTCTTAGAGAATATGTGATTCGACTCCAAGTGCTCTACCATGTTCTTTCTTAGTACTCTCTCAAACACTTTTATCATATGGGAAGTTAACGAGACATGTCTATAATTTCCCGGGTCTGTTTTGTTTCCTTTTTTAAACACTGGTGTGATATATTGTTCCTTATAGACTGAAGGAACTTGACCATTTCTGAAGGAGTTCTCCCAAATGATCATCAGGGCTTCTGAAAGCGGTTGTTTGCAAGCTTTCAGTATCCTTGCTGGAATGTCCCCATCAGATGTTGCTGAGTCAGCATCAATTTCATCAATAGCTGTGATGAGGTCCTCTTTTCTAAAGTTGAATGATGTCAACTTTTCTGAGGGCGATGTTATATTGCTGGTTGTGTCTTTTTTCTTCTCGTTGTCAGGGTCACTAAACACTGAAGAATATTGGTCTTGAAGGATTTCCGCCATTTTCTTAGCATCATGTTGTAGTGTTCCTGTGGAGCTGCTTCTTAGCGGACCGATATTTGATTTCAGCTTAGAAAATCTTTTTGCATAGCTGAAGAAATATTTCGGGTTTTTCTTCACGCATTGTACCGCTTTGCGCTCTCTTCCGTGAATCTCCATACTTATGTTTTGTTGAATTTCATAAGCCATCAGATTCACTTTATGTTCTAGGGTTGGTAAGGAGAGGGAGTCCGGGTTTAATATCTTAAGACATCTGATGCGTGCCTTGAGTTTTCTCTTTTTTCTGTATAATATCCTTCTGGGTCGGCTTATTTTGGGCCTGGCATTAGCTGCTGGAGTTTCCTTGAGAGGGGTATGGGCATAGCAGATCTGTAGTGTTGTCAGTCGGACGATTTCTGCAAACATCGATCCGTCATCTTCTTGTGGGCACAGATTATGAAGTGTGTTCCATTCAACATCTATAAGTTTTCTGTTTATGGCATCAAGATCTGCTTTGTGGAGGTTGAGGCTAAAGTATGTGAAATCCTCTGCTTCTTTCACATTATGATAGTAGTTTTCATTTCTTCTGGCGTCGTAGCCTAGAACTACGGACACAAGATTATGGTCAGATAAACTAGTTTCTGTGGACTGTGTCTCACAAACATATTGCACACGGTTGGTTAAGACCAGGTCAATGGTGTTTTTACCACGTGTCGGCTGGTTATAAATGATTTGTGAGAGAAGATTTTTCGACATGAAGTCAAGTAGAAGGGTCGCCGACTCTGTTCCTCTCTTTCCTAGAGAGCTGTCTGCAGTTAATATTTTCCAATCTATATTGGGTAAGTTGAAATCTCCTGTTACGTAGAGCTCCTGATTTTCTTCAGGTCTTGAGTCAATGAATCTGCTCTAATATATATCTGAACGAAGCCACCGGGCAGTCAGGTGGTCTATACACTGTTGCGGTAACACAGTTCAGTTCCTCTATCCTGAGGATTACACAATTACAGAATTTGTCGCCAAAACTTTTGTAGTCAGACACAATATACGAGTTGTGAACGTATAACAATGCACCTCCATTGTTTCTCAGGTCTCTATCTGATCTAAAGACTGAATAGTTTTTTACCTGTAATTGTGCATCGGTAATGTAGCTCTTCAGCCACATTTCTGTTATCCCCATGAATGGCACGAAGGTATTTTTGTTGTTGAGAATGGTATCGGAAATGAAGGGTATTTTCCACTTTGTCGTGCTGGTGGCTTTAGGGGATAGACACTGCGCATTTAGTAGATGGAACACTGATTCTGGCCGTTGTTCCACGGGGCAGTTGGGGGTTGTACCATTTGGTTGGGTAGTTGGTACTGGGGGAATGTTGGTGGTTGGGGAAGGCTGAGTTGGTTGATGGAGCTCAGTTGTTTCCAGAGGGCTTCTATCTGTGTGTCTATGCCCTGTTTCATAATTCCTATCTCTGCTCGTTGTTGACTGAAGCCCTGCTTCATGTTCTCTATAATTTTTTCTAAAAAATCATTTGGAGCGACAGGAGCAGTGGATCTCTGTTGGTCACTGTTCATTCGTCTTCTAGTGAAGGGGGTTCTGAATGCTTCACTACTATGGCTTTCCACAGATGTGGTGCTATCTCTTCTCAATCTAGATGGCCTTGTGTCCATCCTAGATGTGTCAGCTGTAGGGCGGAATCTTTGTGGGTTGTATTGACGGGTATCTTTATCTCTATCCTCGTCATAATTTTGTCTCTTTGAACCTACCAAGTGTGTATAGGTACAGTCTGGGTTCAGGCATTTGCCAGATTTGAGGGAAAACTTACACAGTACTGGGTGGTACTGTTTGCAGGAATTTCCTTTGGTGCAACCGCCTCTTCTTTTTCCAAAGCGACAGAACTTAACGCATCTTCTGGGGTGTGCATGCTCACAGGTCTTGCCTTGCACTTCGGTTTGACCACTTGCACCATAGGGGCATTGGTGCTTTTTGTACAGTGGACATATAATTTGTACTTGAGACTTCTCCTCGCTCCTCGCTTCGTGTGTGTCTCAACGAGGGCTGGGTCTATCTTCTTCAGAAGTTAGATTATCGTTCTCAGTCTCAGTTTTCTGGACAACAACAAAATCAATTCTGTCGTTATCTTTTATCTCGCTAGTATCTTTTTCTTCTTCTTTTTCCTTTTCTTCTTCTTCGAAAGATACTGTTCGTCTTTGTAGTTTAGTAGAGCCCGACAGTTTGTTCTTAAGCCTACATCCCCTACAAAGCCAAACTGACCCAGTCAGGTGGGTGGTCGAATCTTGACTAAGTCTCTCAAACCTTGCAGAAACTGCTTCACAGTCGTGACTTCCTTGTATGCAGAGATAGCAAGATATATACTATATAGGGAATATCTCCATCGAGCTTGTTCTGATACTTCTCGTTACATTCGTCGCACTGTTCTACAAAGTGTGATTCTATCTTCAGGATTATCCTGTCAGTAAGGATGTCTTTGTTCTTAAATATCTTTGTGTCGTCTTCATTCCTCACCTTTAATTTAAGGAAAACGGCACAATCTTCTAGCTCGGCCACAGGGAAAACTTTGATCTTCTTGAAGTTTGCCTGGTACTTTACGAAATAACTATAAGCACCGATAACTTTCTTTATGTTGGGTGTTTTAGCTAGTTCGAGTAGTTCTCCGATGGCTGACTTGTACATTTCGACATCTTCTGGGGAGTGTGTCAGTATACTCATTTTATGGCAGTGTTAAGTCTTACCAACCAATGAGGAGAACAGAAGATGAAGATATCAGTTACAGCGACACACAACACTTACAGCACGGTCTACCTGGTCTGATGATAGGAACGTTGATACCTGGTATACCGCGTGCAAGTTCTTCTGCGTGTGTCTCTGTCACTGATCTGAAATGAGTAGGAGCAGTTACTTTGTAAAACGGTAGAGGGACCGCTGTGAGTGGGTTAGTAACTGAATTTTTGATTTGATGAGATGAAGGAACAAAGGTTGCCCAACGGGTATAGTTACCAACTGAGCTTATTGTCTGCAGGTGGGCACGTTTGATGTGACCCCTGAGTTCACCAATATTCTATCACGGGGTATATGTCTATTGGGCTGACATCATATACCTCAAATTATTTGTTATATAGTAGTGTTGAAAGTATCAACAGTCTGTTGAAGTTCTTAGCGTCCGCAATGTCCTTTAACTTTCCGTACGGCTTGCCAAATTTCTTCACAGTCTCTTTGCTCCAGGTGAACATCTCATTCCACATGTAATTGATACTTTCCAAGTCCAAATCTGCCATCGTAAAGATCAGCACAACAAGCTAGCAGCGCAGTAGCGGTGCAATTATCAAGAGATAAGCAGTGCGATAACGAGAGCTAACAATTTTAAAACGGCAGTGAGAGTGTATTTCGACTAACTTGGATTTCTAATTTGGATTTCTCTCTGATAAACAAAAGCAAACGAACTGGTACATTAAGTGAGACAGGGAAGATAGTAGGAGTGTGGAATGGGAGAGCCTTGCTCACGAGATTTGCCTAATTGCTATTGTTCTATTTCACTCCAATTCCTTGTAGCCCCTCTTTACCCATTGTTTTATGAACTATTAAGTGATTAAAGAGGAAGCAGAGAATCTTTGCGTGTACCCCGAGCAAGGTGTGTGGCATTGCAACTAGAGAACTTACTTGAGACGGCACTCGGCAACATGTTACTTAATGTTGAATTCTAAGCCATGAAAGGTTACTATTGTTATGTGATGCAGATTGCAGGGTGTAAGCAACGACGAAACGACCGCCCCCACTAAAAAACTTTTTAAAGATTTTACAAACGTATTCTCTAAAAATCAGGATATTAGAACAATTTAAGGGGAGAGGGGCGGCAAAATTTAGCGAGTGGGCGGCCCACAGGAACGTTTCGTCACTGAGTATAAGGATTACACTGTTTATCCACTAAGAGTAAGAGCAACCCAAAAGGCTTTGAAGGTAATATACTATGAAAATGCTATCCTGACGATGGTCAACTTTTATTTGGAGATGGTTTTATACCCTACAAGTGTTGCCAAGCACCGCATATTGCACCTCAAATAATAGTCGAATAACACGAATCAGTTAATTTTTAGGAAAAACAATACAGTAATAGCACTTTTTAAATCAGCGTCATCACAAAAGAATCATTTCAAGCGTAACAAGAATTGCGCCGGTTGTTTCGTTTTGGTTACCTGGGGACCTCAGGCTATCATGTTCATAATAAAGATTCGGCGGAATGACAGTAACTTTTTGGCGGACGTTAGATTTCCGTTCACTATAACTATAAATATAGGCTCCAATCAGCTCACTTCATAATAATAATATTGATACAGATCAGTACACTATACTACGCATGCCACATACAAATTGGGCTTATTACCTAATGCTATACGATACATAGAATACATTAAAATTCTCTCGCACCGCGCATTCAATGACATGCTAGCTATATACATCATATCTCCGCAAGCAATACTCGTGCGCTTCATCGCGCGCTAGTTGTCATGGTAACATACGGACGGAATGACAACATATTCAGACCCGCCTACCGCTATCTCCAAAATCCACGTTTTTCTGCAAAAACCTCCATTCGTAACCTTTCACTATTGCCTTTTTGCAAAAGGGTGAACGGAAAAAATTTAAATATTAGAATACTGTTCTCCAATGACCCAAACAGTCAGGATCTGAACTAAAAGACTTGAGGTATGTTCATTATATGCAAGCCTCTTGATTTATAATCACCGGGTCTAATAATTGTTTAAGAGAGTTCTCTGGCAGTTACGAAACTCGAGAGACTGTGGGATACTGAAGGGAAAGGAAGCAGTTCTAACGAGCTCTTCTCAAACACAAGGATATATCTTGTGAACTTGGCTAGTATATATGAAACATTTGACATGGAGTTGTAGAGTAAGTTATGTGCCTCGCCGGGCTAAAGTAGTGGATGTCCTTACTGTACGGCATGTTAAACAAGGATCTGAAACTACTAGGTTCCGTACAGACTCAACTCTGCACCCGTGTCAATATGTTCATTATATGCAAGCCTCTTGATTTGTAATGGTATATAAATATAATAGCCCCTATATATGCCAGGTGCCAAGGATGTATTTAAACCTTAAGGGGGGGGGGGCCAATGGGTATTTTTTGTGAAACTTTATTTCGAGATAGTAGTTGAGCAACAAACTAGAATAAGGTGGAAATGCGATTTAGAGTCGATTCCGAAAATTTCATGCACAAATTTTGAAAACTGATTGAGTTATTTCCAAATTAATGAAATCAATTCCGCGAATATCGCGAACGAAGATGCAGGCAATTTTGTTCATTTTTGGGGTATTTTCGCCTTAGTGTCCACATTTAAACAAATGTAAAGCGATAACTTACAGAGAATATGTAGTTTAGGCTAACCTTTCACATAAAGTAAGTCTCATTCAAAAATATTGATATTTGACCAATTTATGGGACGAAATTTACCAAATTTGATGCTTATGCCCAAATATGGGCATATGGTTTTTGCCTCATAACTCATTCATTTTTTGTCCAATGTTGATGAAATTTCATATACGAGTTCAGGAGACTACTAGCTACAAGTAAAGCACCTTAAACCTGGGTTTTGGGCATGTTCAGGGTATCTGGCTAAATTGGGCCTAATTTGGACCAAATATGGGCGTGGCTGCCCCGCGGGCACCGTTTGGCGGTTCGGGTCTGGGACCCCCTCAAAAGTTCGGTCACTGGTCTTAGTTTGTTGCTCAACTACTATCTCGAAATCAAGTTTCACCCCCCCCCCCCCCCCCCCCCCCGCATAAAAAATATTACCATACTTATCTCACTGCCGGAAACTACCGAGTATCAATATATTTTCCGGTGTGGACACAATAAGAAAGTGCTTACAGTCCGACTATAAACTGCTTAACTGTGTTCATACCTTATATAATAATAAAGTTCCAACCAATTTTACCGCTCTGCGAGCAGCAGTCACTGGTTGGTATGTTGTGCGAGCATTGCTGTAAAATTTTCTGCTGGACAGAGTCCCGTTGAAAATATTGAAATTGACTTCAAAATGGCTCTTCCTAGGAGGTGCACCATAAAAATAAACTTGCTCGGATTTTAAAAATTTTTGTACCATTGTTTTCTAGAGACTGTGAGAATTTTCACAATACCAAATTTGTTATACCTTTTTGGAAAGATCAGTGAGTTTCGCCTAGGTGCCATATTTGATGGTGCGCGGCTTTTGGAGCAAAATAAGCTGTAAAAGTCGCGTAATTTGACCAAATTTGACCAAATTCGTTGATTTTTGTTGTATTATTTGGATATATCTTCAGTTCCTTGAATGAGATCATTCTGAAAATTGGCGACGACCTTCCAATAGAGCTTTCACAACTGTCCGAAAAATTTGGTGGATATCGGAGTTGATATAGTGATCAAAATGGTGCAAAATACGCTGCTTTTAGCTGTAACATAATGTTTGATAGTTGGATATGCTTTAAACTTTTCGGACACCTTCCTTGTAAGTCTATGAGTAAGCTTCCAATTTTTGTTGCAATCGGAGGTCGGGAAGGATACTTAATATCTATTTGTTTGAAGAAAATTGTGCTGGCCGAAATTAGCGCTAAAAAACCATCCTACAGTCGGCACGCGCGGCTCACTGTCGATGGCGCACTACCTACTCTTCCAGATCCAGTCTTAACCTTAAATTAGGCACAACTTATTTACTTTTGAAACTTTCATTATACTTGTATGGTTGACCTCAAGCTGGCCGTTTTTGATTAACTACGGATAGCAAATTTAAAGGATATACAGTGGCTGTAAATTAATCTTCTGCTCGACAGAATGCCGCGGTTGGAAATGTTAAATTGGCCCTAAAACTCAAAAATAGCTCTTCCAGATCCAGTCTTAACCTTAAAGTTAAACTTAATAGTGTTCACGACAGGCTGAGCGCCGCCCAGTAACCACCAAGGATCACAGTTCCCCTTTAGTTCCCTTTAAAGATTGTTCCATCTTCTTTCGTTATATAAGCTATAATAGGGCTTCTTCGGCCGGCCTTTTTGTGCTGGATTTTTTTTGTTAAGACAGGCTCGACAGATGCTTAAATGGTCTACGAAAGGTTAGCGTTAAAATAATATACCTTATCGGACCTTATTTGGACGGACATTACTTGAACGCTGGAGGCCCTAACGTTCACCTTAATGTTCGTTCAAATAAAGTCCGTTCAATTAATGTCCTTCCAAGTTAAAGTCCGTTCAATTTTTTTAATATAAAATTTTAACGATCAGCTGAATTGTAAATATCACATTATTGCATGATCACTATCTTGAAGTTGATCTTCGGCTTCTTCTACCTCCACATTTTCTTTTACAACTGGTTGTCTGTCCAACTCGTAGTTGTACCGGCAATGAATGATCCCAACTGCTCTACTAGAGAGATACTTTAATGCCTAAAGTACAGCCCCCCACTCGGTATAGGCGAACTTCGGTGGCTTATGACTATGTCAGCTACGATTCCTTCTACCATACCACCCATCTCGATAAAGTAGAAGACAAACCGGGATATCTCCCTGCACGAAAACCCATTTGATGAAGATGATATGTGATATTACTATTAGATAATGATCATGTACAGATATTTTAACATTTTTACTGATTAAAAGATTAAAGACTGCTTTTCTTGCTTACTGTATGAAAAATGGATTTAAAAATCATTGCATTTGCTAAAATTAAAAAAACGTCAAAAAAAAGATGAACAAAAATCGGATTTTTGATGGTTTTGATTGCCTTCTAGGCTCTAGCGTTCATATTATAATGTCCGTTCAGAATTATGTCCGTTCAAGTAATGTCCGTCCAAATAAGGTCTGATAAGGTAGTTATACCTTATCATATATGTTATTTTACCGGAAATTGCGTGATCAGCGGACATAATTTTGAACGGTGTGAATTTGTCTTGTAACATAATATATAGTAACTAAACATAGATACAAATTCACTGGACCTGTTTCACCACTCAAAGTAAAATGATGTTATTGACATTGTTGATTGTGATGTTTAAAACAACAGCTTTCGTTAAACTTGTTCATTCCTCGCAAAAATAGCTCTTAGGTACTCCAGATCCGTGTGATCAGGTGATTGGTTTACCTAATCACGTGATAAGGTGACCCCGTTAACTACCCCGTTAAACATTATGGAATTGTTAAGGGTGCCCAATTAAGGTGTCGTGTCACGGTGTCACATAATAATCACCCAGTCAATTTTGTTAACGAGATACACAAAATGCTTGATAACTTCGTCATTTCTAATCCGTTTTGCCTCATGTTTTCAGATCATTTGCAAAATTTAATAATCTACCGTCTCTGAAACAATTAGGCGTTCAGCATGTTCAAAGAAAACAATATAGGTGTTTTAATATTGAATGGGCGTGGTCTAAAATATTCGAATTTTCAAATTTTGACGACGGAATCCTCGAACCAGTAAGTACAGTATGCCATCTGCAAAGCAACAGCTCTCAAATATAAAACACGGCGGAGGTATAAGACCAAACGTTTGCACACTGACTTTTGGCCCACCCTGTATAAAAACCTGAAATTAGTTGTACCACGTCGTGACCCCCATTGTCGTTAATTTCACTATAGTAAAGTTTGTACGATACAGGGGGAACCGCGCACTCGTGCGCGGCGGGTTATACAATGTATGACAAGATTTACTACAACTAGTACAGAAAATGATTCCAAATTTAAGTGCGCTATACTGGCACTGCAAGTTTATATAGCCACGTATTTACGCGTACTGCGTGACGCAATTGTAATTTTGGCGGTGATCGGCGATCGCGCGCTACTGGAAGCGAAAGGGCTGATTTGGTTAAGGCCATAATGCAAGCGAGACGGCTTTGGTTAAAGCAATACGAACACTACATGTATAATTTTTATAAATCGTGCACGCGACGTTCGCGTTTGATTCACGATGTCAATCCTTCGCAGCTCGGTAAGTTGACCATTGTTAATGATTTGGCCCGGCGCGCGCTACTTCGTAGAAATTTAGACGAGTAACATCCGTCAACTCGGTGAGGCACAGTGGTGCATTTTGTCAATCTACCGAAGAGAAGTTGAAAGAATAACTATTTGATGCGCGGCGCGGCCCAGTATTGCATCTGCATCGCGCAAGTGTGAAGAGGCAGGCTGGAGAGCTAAAGTTGCGGCCGGCCGGCCGCGATCAAAAAGGATTGCACTGCAACGGGTGTCAATGTATGTAAAAATTGACAACTTATTTGAAACCGATAAATCAATCCAGAAAATTGCAGAAAATAACTTGGCAAAGAAAAAAACTTCAAATAATTTATTAACGCATGACCGATGTCGCGCGCCACATAACAAACGCTTCTTATACTATATTATCGCGCGCCACATAACAAACGCTTCTTATACTATATACAAAAAATTAAAGCGGGGTAGTATAGATGTGGATACTGGCGGGGAGGTGATAATTGTTTGTTTACATTAATAGTGAGCACATGTTAAGCAGGCTGAGGAGGTGATAATTGTTTGTTTACATTTTAGGTCGAGCACATGTTAAGCAGGCTGATGAGGTGATACATATTTTGTATTATAGAAGGCTTGTAACACTTGTAACGCCCTCTTGTTACCCCCCTTTGAGGACCCCGAATTATTTTCTGAACGAAAGCTGAAAAATAACCGAGAAATCGACCTTCTTATTAACTCATTTTGATGACTGTTTCTGACCTAAAATTGCACGAAAAATCGATTTAGCTAGGTTTCAGAACCTATAAACACTTCCTTATCCCTCAAAATTGATGTTTTATAGTTGATACGAGCAACAAGCAACATATGTTTTGATCCTTCGGTTCTACTCATGACCTAGGCAGTTAAGCTGAACCCGACAGATCGAGGCAATCCTCGCCTTAACTGATCAAACTGGTACTAACACAATTTTCAGATATAAATGTTCTTTGCGATACGTTTATTGCAGCTTTGCAACTTGAGTGAAGACCAGAGTACGAAAACACACAGCAGGTAAGCAACTCACTTTTGGTGACTGTTCCTCACGAACATTCTAATCCTGTAACATATGAACAGGGAGATCGTCTCCTTAACAAATCGAACAGGTACTATCACAATTTCCAGAGCACAGCATGATAACAAAGTCAAAAGAAACACAATGAAGGTAGGTTACCAACACCACAATATAACAATCATACTAACAACTGAATTAAATTTATTCTGACGACGGGCAGCCCTGATGTGCTCCGTGATCCTCAACGAGCGACCACTTGTAATAGAGGTGTTATGTCATGTGACACCGATCCATCGTATCACAAACAGGAAAAGTGAGCAGATCGATATCGTGTGTTTACTTTCCTTATCTTTATTTGACCCTCTGTTCACATTGTTATCTCTACCACATCTTGACTCGGCAAGGTCCGCGTGCAATATCTGCACCGCGGTAAACACGCCATGATTACGTCATGAACTTGAAATAGTGTGATTGTTGTACACTTATATAACCGTGCCCATTGCCCACGTACAATACAATCTGTTGGGGGGGGGGGGGGGGGGGGGGGGGGGGGTGGGGGCGGGGGGGGGGGGGGGGGGGGGGGGGGGGGGGCAGGGGTTGTTTACGATAGTCAAACAATCTTGATAGTGTGTTGGTCTCTCCCCCAACTGACTGTGGTGCTTATCGTCCAGTCAGGAACAGAACATTATCATAATTTATTAGTTATTTAAGCAGACCTGGTCATTTAAAAAAAATCACTGTCCACCTCCCTTAAAAAAACAGGGTTCAAATTGACAAGCTGGGCGCACACGAATGCGATGTCGCTCAGATAAGGCAGCATCTTCGCCACAACTTTGTTTCCCAAAGGGGTTGTTTACGATAGTCAAACAATCTTGATAGTGTGTTGGTCTCTCCCCCAACTGACTGTGGTGCTTATCGTCCAGTCAGGAACAGAACATTATCATAATTTATTAGTTATTTAAGCAGACCTGGTCATTTAAAAAAAATCACTGTCCACCTCCCTTAAAAAAACAGGGTTCAAATTGACAAGCTGGGCGCACACGAATGCGATGTCGCTCAGATAAGGCAGCATCTTCGCCACAACTTTGTTTCCCAAAATCTTGTGCCGCTTCAGATAGCCAATGGAGCGTTCCACGTGGATGCGGGCGATGCTGACTTTTCTGCTGGCTGCTACTTCTTCTGGCGTGAACTGAGTCTTGCCCCACATCCCCGCTGGGATGTTAAGTGTAACTCCTGAAAATTATTCCGCTTATTCTTAACTAACCGGACGATGATTAATCACTCTACACTCAACTGTTACGTGACGTTTCAACACGTTCTCTAGATGGCTCTGAAACCTTAACCACCCACAATGACCCTAACCCTAACACAAACCCGATTTCTAACTTAAGCATATGCTGAAACCTTAACGAGAAATTAGAAATCATAGGTCATAGCATGTTATCTCGCCAGAGGAGCATCATTTTGGTGATTCACAATCAGCATACAAGACTCCAGATGTCAGGAGGTTAGTGGTCATCTACCCGTGGTTTGCGTGGAATTAAGACCTACGAGTGTCTTTCTTGATGGTGGATGAGCATGATACTGATAATTAACGACGTGGTTCAACTTCCGAGTGGGTCGTTATTGACCCAGTTGATCGATTTTAAAAGTTAAATCAACGTACAGGAGTAATGACCAAGATATAACATTTTTTTATACTAGTATTTGTAAAAGTTTGACAACATTGTATTTAATTAATCAATTTTGTGGTCCTAGTGGGTCGCTAATGACCCATTTAACCGATTTTGCACTTGTGATGTCATGTTTTAGGCTGAATTCAAGAAGTTACATGGACATATGTAGTAATAAGCAAGTGAGCCGAGTGGGTCGTTAATGACCCAAATTCTTTATTTTTTTAAATTTAGAGTCACACAGTATTGACCATATGTTTTTAACTTATGCTACAGTTTTGATTTTATCCTATCGTCTTTGTTTCAGAAGTAATAGCCGAAAAACCGTGATGGGTCGTTTGTGACCCGGACGAGTGGGTCGTATACGCCCATAGCTGTATCTTTTAAAGTAAACGAGATACAGATTAGCTTTTTTGCATATCTCATTTTTGCTGTAAAGTGACCTAGTGTGTTAAACGGCATCAAAATCGGCAAACTTTAAAACTCGTCGTCCCTAAATGGGTTAAAGCACAGTTCATCATTTGGAATCTCACTCAGTTCATAATCGCGACCTCATATTAGAGTAAATGTTTTTAATAATACTAATCTCCGCAATTGAACAATTAAACCGAAACATGCTATTTATAGCATTGTTTAGTTATAACTAAACAATGTTAATGTTCCGTTCATGATTGAACGGTTAGCATCACAGTCAGTTGGAGGAGCGACCAACACACTATCAAGATCGGTTGTTTATCTTAAACCCCACCCCCCCCCCCCCCAACAGATTGTATTGTACGTGGGCAATGGGCACGGTTATATAAGTGTACAACAATCACACTATTTCAAGTTCATGGCGTAATCATGGCGTGTTTACCGCGGTGCAGATATTGCACGCGGACCTTGCCGAGTCAAGATGTGGTAGAGATAACAATGTGAACAGAGGGTCAAATAAAGATAAGGAAAGTAAACACACGATATCGATCTGCTCACTTTTCCTGTTTGTGATTGGACGGATCGGTGTCACATGACATAACACCTCTATTACAAGTGGTCGCTGTTCGTGAGGAACAGTCACCAAAAGTGAGTTGCTTACCTGCTGTGTGTTTTCGTACTCTGGTCTTCACTCAAGTTGCAAAGCTGCAATAAACGTATCGCAAAGAACATTTATATCTGAAAATCGTGTTAGTACCAGTTTGATCAGTTAAGGCGAGGATTGCCTCGATCTGTCGGGTTCAGCTTAACTGCCTAGGTCATGAGTAGAACCGAAGGATCAAAACATATGTTGCTTGTTGCTCGTATCAACTATAAAACATCAATTTTGAGGGATAAGAAAGTGTTTATAGGTTCTGAAACCTAGCTAAATCGATTTTTCGTGCAATTTTAGGTCAGAAACAGTCATCAAAATGAGTTAATAAGAAGGTCGATTTCTCGGTTATTTTTCAGCTTTCGTTCAGAAAATAATTCGGGGTCCTCAAAGGGGGGTAACAAGAGGGCGTTACAAGTGTTACAAGCCTTCTATAATACAAAATATGTATCACCTCATCAGCCTGCTTAACATGTGCTCGACCTAAAATGTAAACAAACAATTATCACCTCCTCAGCCTGCTTAACATGTGCTCACTATTAATGTAAACAAACAATTATCACCTCCCCGCCAGTATCCACATCTATAGGATTCGAAGGTTGCTCTAACCAGATCCCTTTCGCTTGCCGTAGCGCACGACCACCAAAAGGAGCACAAGAGGTTCTATTGTAAAACAGCCGCGTCACGCAGTACGCGTAAACACATGGCATGGCTATGTGAATTTCGAAGGAGCAGTCATAGCCCCGTTGGGCCACCTCAATCCTCATATATTCAAATTACCCGATTACTTATTTTTTAGTTCGCGCTACGATATTCCCCTGCGGCAATAATAAGGGGGGAATTTTTACAAAGGAAAAGATTATGCATGGAGGAGTTGATAAAGATTTAAATAAATTAATTTCAACTGAATTGTGACAAAAAGTATGAAACCATTTAATAATTATCAAAAGTCTCTTACAACCTCATTTCTGCCCCTATGATGGAGTATATTTGTAAATATTTGATTTGGTAGCAGTGAACAATTTCCGTTACTTGTGTAATGTGATTGCATCACTTGATTGATTTAATAGATTCAAGATTGCATCTAATTATTGTACCGCGATGCGTTACTGCATGCCGCGCCGCGCACTCAATAAGGCTTCTCACAGCGAGATGCGCTACTGTGCCGCGCCGAGCTGAGATGAATTGACATCGTCAATTAAATCTAATTATTGTTTGAAAATCTTTTCCATCTAGTCGAAGTCTTTCATTATATTATATCAAAATCGATATAAATCTTCTAAAACATTTTTATTATATTCATGACTACTATGTCGGCCGGGTGGTGTAGTGGTAGAGCGATCAAATGGATCAATGGACAACAGTTTGATCATTACAGTGATATTGTATTCTATGAGAAGCAGAAGGAGCTTAAAATTTTACCGATCAAATCTAAGTTCATCCATAATTCAATTACATTATTATTATTAAATCTAAAATAGCTAATAATTTAATAAATTATTAACAGGCCCCTTAACGTGGGCAATAATATACGCTTTATAAATTATATAAACAAATTGAAGTCTATTTTCCAATGTTGTTAAGTGTCTCTTTAGATCTGTTTTGGTCTTTCGTGGGAGTTCCCACATTTGTTGGTTGAGAATGCCCAACATAACATACATGATGCTTGACTGCTTTATTGACCCGGACAGGCACCGGGGGCAGACATCCCAACACCAGTGCGTTGGGACATAGTGTTGGTCTGCTTCAGGACGTGTTAGATCCTAGAGAAGCCGCCATCCCCTCTACTGCTTTAGCTCAGCGGCAGCATGAGCCCTGGTTTCCTGCCACATTGGTACCTCTGAAAGTACAGAAAAGTGGTGGATTTCGGGGTCCAGGACACTCCCTCTTTGTTCTTTATGGTGGTAATATTTCTCTGAGATGTTTGCAGAGTCTTTATTTCATAATCTTTAATCTTTCTAGTCGGATAAATCCTGGAGAGCATCATTTTGTCCCCAAAGAAATTCGACTCTCCTAATGAATGCTTTTTGTGTGCTGCTTTTTGTTAACACTTCATCTAGATAGGAATGTGAGTCTGCCCCACCCAGCTCTTTTTTCAGTTGCAGGTAACTGGTGTCTTGCACCTCCAGACACAATAGGAGCTGGTGTACGGGGGAATCAATGAAGCTGTTACAGAAACGACAGGCCTCACCACTGCCACCACCCATGATCTTTTGGATGTTCGCAAAGAGTGATGAGCAGCCGTGAATGTAGTCCATTATTCGGCTGTCCAGATTTTTACTCGTGTTGTGCCCGAATAAAAAGTTGTTTTTGTCTAGGAGCAGCCCACTGTTTTTGATCTTTGTGATCACACCGAGTATCTTGGTCTCCTTGTTGTTACTGACAGTTCTGCATTGCAGATTTGTTTCGATGCTGTCAATCCAAATCTTATTTTTGTAGCTCATTATGTCTGCCTGAGTGTAATAGGCTAGATCCTTGAAATGTTGCTGCGTTAGGTCTATCATTCTGGTTCCGTGTGACTTATTTTCTTTCCAGAGGAAGTACTTTTTCAGTGACATTGTTAGGACATGAAAACTTGGTATTCTGCTTTCATCAACTTGGTAGAGGGTAGCTGAAAGATTGTCGCCTTGTGTGAGTATTTTGCACATGAATTTAACCGAGAGAGCTTCGAGTTGCACATCCAGTGGTGGTAGGTGGAGAGCAAGTTCGGTTAATTCCCTTTGTGGGTTCAGGACTGATCCAGATATTTTTAGAATTATTTTATTCCAGAAGCTTTTAAATTGATTGAGACACTTGTGAAGCCAAATAGGTGCTGCGTAGAACAGTTTAGTGAGGACCATTGTCTTAAGGAGGAGAGTGAGGCTGTAAACGTTTAGACCATAGTTGCGGTTAGTTGATTTTGTTATTAATCCCCACTTTCTTTTGCATTCTTTAAGTTTTTGAGACGCATGTTTCTTGAAATTGAGGTCCTCATCTACTATTACCCCAAGGACCTTCGTACTTTTGACGTAGTTGATGCTTTTCCCATTAATACATAATTCTGCAGGTTTCTGTTCTTCATTATAGGCTGCAGTTTTCAAGATTATTGCCTCTGTTTTATTTGTATCACAGTTCACTACTAGCTTGTTCTTGATGCACCACATACCATCTGCATTTTTTCATGGCATCCGGAGATGTTCTCAAAGGAAATCATAAGTGTACCATCATCAGCAAATTTGTAGCAGCTTAGATATCTTTTTACCTCTTCCGGGGTGTTGTGCGTCATGTCTTCTATAAAATAGTAAATGATTTGGTAAGCATATCTCTACCTGAATATATTACTGTTGTTGAAGCTGGAACAATGAGGTACACAAGGAACACGGCGTCAGTCATTGAAGGACTTGACACCAGCACATATACCTGCTCTATTGTACCGAACTGCGATAGTTTCAGAAACAGCTTCTTTTATAGAACAATGCTTCTGTGGAATGCATTGCCAGCCTATGTTAGACAGACTGAGAAAATTTCTATTTTCAAAACAAAAATAACTGAATTTATCTGGTCTTTTGACGTATGCTGGCCTGATTAGACGGCCCATCATGGAATATTATATATTTTACTTTATGAATGTTATACTCTCGCACCTGCAGTAGAACGCGCCGTTTTTTCTTAGGAAACAACCAGAAACAGGCGCGTCACGCAGTAGGTACGTGAGTGGCTAGATAGATTGTTATTATAATATATATAATTATGTTATTTTGTTGTTATGCCGTGAAAGTTTGTGGAGTAGTAGCAAGAAGGTATAGTATACATTTATATTTGTTCTATTGATTATTTATTAATGATTTTATGTAGGGTCGGCACCAATGTAATTATGGTTTTACCACCGTGTTTTGGTTCAGCCGAAATAAATTTTGCTTTGATGTTTACATAATGTTTCTCACTCCAGCTGTAGTCTGGTAGTGTTGAGTCTCATGAATATTTTTCTAGCTCTCTTTTTCCATGTTTTTGCCTCACAGGAGATATTGTGGTCTTTTTTTATTGAATATAACTGTAATACATTGATGAAAAGTTTATTTGAATTTTGAAATAAAAAACACGATCGCCTTCCAAGCAGAAGACCCGGGTTCAAATCCGGTCGGATGCAAGTTGGCCAGTTATCAAGCTGTGATTTGGTACAGCTTCGGCTGCACTGGTGATACACACTCGATCTCTGGCTCGTAGGGCTAATCCTCCTAAAGCTAGTATAATGCCTCGGCACAGAGTGGCTTAGGATTACTGAAAAGGAGATTAGCACCTCAATCCATCCCAACGTTCGGGATAGACCTCCCCTTGGCCTTGTATCTTGTTGTATCATGACTACCCACCGCTTCGGCGGTAGTTTTTTAACACATTATACAGAATAAATATAATGCCCATTTGGTGAATGACAAGATATCTAGTGAGTTAAAGCAGCTCACTACAGATCCTAGATTCCTACCTATTGTACAGTTTAAAGTACAGTATAGATTGATATGCTATTGATGATCATTCGAAATATGTTTAACATTTTTTGGAATGTTTCAAATGAAGTAATAGGAAGAATCTAGGGAATCAATTGTGTCAATAATGGAGAGAGACATACTGAATATCTTTAGTTGCATCCTCATGTGGCAAAGAAGCAGTTTATAGATCTTTAAGGTTTACCTGTAATTACACGTAAGATGTAACTTAAACTGAAAAAAGGTATTAAACCTCCTTGTTGGGAAAAGACTGGCCACAACCAGGAGCTGAAACTTGGCCCATGTATTTTTTGGGGTGTCACACAAAAATGTCATGTTTAGAATTTTGATTTTTGCCGTTGTTCTTGAAATAGGAGGTTAACTTTACCCCAAATTCGATTTTTCAAAGAAAGTCAAGTGTTAACCTCATATTCCAGATTTTTCTTCTTGTTCATCTCCAGCAGCTCTGATCAAATGTGTTAAAACTGAGAAAATGTTTTTGACCCCCCCCCCCCCCCCCCTCTGGGCTAACAAGTAACAGGGACAGGGGAGTATCTATCACGGTTCTTCTTTTTTCTTCTATCAGTTGTGACGGAATTGTAATGAACAAAATCCATATAATTATTTATGATATGTTTGATTTCTTGTTATTGTATGTCATTCAAATTTGGTAGACTGCCCCAAACGTTAATGTGGCTCTTGCTATGTGTTGGTTCAGCCGAATTAATTATTATGTAAAAATGTAATCAAGTTTATTTTTCTCTTTTAGTTAGTTGTCATCCGGCCAAACATTAAGCAACTTATATTGCAGTACCATTTATCATTTAGTATTAGGGGTCGTTCACATATTACGTAATCAGCTGAGGGGGGGGGGTTTCCGAATGATTACGCTAGTGTAATTTTGACACAATAGCTATGTCATATGTGTAAAACTGATTACGGAGGGGGGAGGGGGGTAAAAATGTTCCAAAAAATGATTACGTAATATGTGAACGACCCCTTATATCAAAATATGTCATTGTAATTTTGCATGGCTGAAATGTAACGCTTGATTTATATTTTTTTATTATTTGAAAATTCAATTAATTATCATATATATATATGATAATTAATTGAATTTTCAAATAATAAAAAAAGAAAAAAAGTAAGCAATAAAAAGTAACACGACCATTTCAGGTAGCTCAATGTCCAGTGCACTTCCTTTAAACCCAAAGCCTTTTTTGAGTGGTCTGACTGGTAAGCCAGTTATGGTCAAATTGAAATGGGGTATGGAATACAAAGTAAGTACTATCGTTTTAAATCTAATTTTTCAGTATTATCTATTTAACAGGATCAGAGAACGACTGTGATTCCGGTCCCGGGCCCCAGTTGCAGCCGGAATTGAACTTTTTACCGTGATCAACGTCTGAACTTTCTAGAGAGTAGTTTTTACTTGGTTTTACTAGGTGTTACTTGTTGTTACTAGGTATTACTAGGTGTTACTTGTTGTTACTAGGTGTTACTTAAATACTAGGTGTTACTTGTTGCCACTAGGTGGTACTAGGTGTTACTTGTTGTTACTAGGTGTTACTAGGTGGTACTAGGTGTTACTTGTTGTTACTAGGTGTTACTAGGTGGTACTAGGTGTTACTTGTTGTTACTAGGTGTTACTTGTTGTTACTAAGTGTTACTTGTTGTTACTAGGTGTTACTAGATGTTACCAGGTGTTGATAGTCCTCTCCACAGGGTTACTTGATATCAGTTGATAGTTACATGAACCTTAACTTGGCAAACACAGAGGAGTACATTGACGGGGTACTGGCTGGCAACCTAGGGGAAGTCCTCATTAGGTAAACTACTTCACATTACTCTACTGCTTACTTCATTGCTTGCAAATACCTAAAACAGGAAGACTTTTGACGTTGAACTAAAATAGGCATAACATGCAGAATTATAGTGCATTTGAGAACACTTTCCTTTTGTCACATTGCAGGGGTGTAGGAATGATTTTCTTCATGGGGGGGCCAAATTCTAAATATTTTTTGGCGCTTCGCGCCACAGCATAAATTTTTTGGCGCTTCGCACCAAAGCCTTAATTTCGGGGGCCTCACGACAAATCGCGATTTTTTTTCAGTTCTCCACGTCATATTGCGCATTTTCCTTTAAATCTGAGGACCAAATATCACGTTTTCTATAATCAGTATATGAAACCAATCAGTGTCACTTCCACAACCTTCCATATGTAGGTACTTCAAAAAAACCGAAAAAAATATTTTCGGCTCAGAATGATCAGGGCAGTATAGCAACAAAAGTAGTTTCCAAGAAAACTTTGAAAATTTTTGACTTCGAAAATTTTCGGTCCGAGTCATTCTCGAAACGTACCTCTGAAAGCAGAGCTCCCGCTTCCGATCTCGTATTGCGAAGGGGAGGCCAGCCTTCCGAGATCCCATTACAAAGGGGAACCCTCGAGTCCAAATTCGGGCAGTATCGAGATAGCCCGACCACTGGTCCGCGGACCACTGTCCGCGGACCACTGTCTGCGGACCACTGTCTACCAGATCATATTACTGTATAATAACAGTATCCCCTGAATCATATGAATGGTATGTATGGTATCTTGGATGCAATTAGTTACGACTAGCATAATTAATTGTAGCGTAGTAAATTACTGGATCAAACTATTGATTACGATTCAAATGTGGTCTCTCGGATATAATTAGTTACGAATAATATTGATTGCTCAATGAAATAAATGATTACGATTAAAATGTGGTATATAAGTCGTTCGTTTTTGGTGAAGTATTATCAGTTGCCATTCTCTGAGACCATAGTTGTAGTTGTTCAAGAAGGAGTTGATGATAGAAATGATTGATGCAGTCTGATAATAGTTATTCTTTATATATTGCATGATGTGAACTGATCTCGTAAGGTTGCTTAATCGTTTAAAAAGCCTTGACACCACCGCTGATTGGGATACTGTTATTATACAGTAATATGATCTGGTAGACAGTGGTCCGCGGACAGTGGTCCGCAGACAGTGGTCCGCGGACCAGTGGTCGGGCTATCTCGATACTGCCCAAATTCGTATATCGAACCTCGAAAACCGAAAAAAATATTGTTGGCTCATAATGATCAGGGTAGGATGAAACATGAACAAAAGTAGTTTCCAAGAAAACTTTGAAAATTTTTGACTTACAAAATTTTCGGTCCGAGTCATTCTCGATACGTACCTCTGAAAGCAGAGCTCCCGCTTATGAGCTCGCATTGCGAAGGGGAGGCCTGCCTTCCGAGATCGCATTACAAAGGGGAACCATCGAGTCCAAATTCGTATATCGAACTTCGAAAACCGAAAAAAATATGTTTGACTCATAATGATCAGGGTAGCATGAAACATGAACAAAAGTAGTTTCCAAGAAAACTTAGAAAATTTTTGACTTAGAAACTTTTTGAGTTAAACATCTTTTGACTTGGAAAATTTTCGGGAAAATTGTTTTTCCAAAAATTTTTAGAAACCTAAATTAAAAAGTTGGCCCTTTTTGGCCCCTTGCCCAGATTTCATGGGGGGGGGGGCGATGGCCCCCCCTGCCCCCCCGCTTCCTACACCCCTGTCACATTGTAATTATGCAATATAATGCCCTATTATTAAGAATAACTGTACCAGGTGTAACAACGTGTTGTACGTGAGAGGTGTAGAAGAGGAAGGAGCAAGCCAGGAGATCATGGCTTGAGAAGTACACTTCATTATATAGTGACATGTAACTACTAGCCAGGAGATCATGGCTTGAGAAGTACACTTCATTATATAGTGACATGTAACTACTAGAGGAGTACATCTTGTAACTAAGCGCAATTGTGGTAACTAGGTGGTAACAACTAACTAGTTATAGTTGGACAATAGACTTGGTTTTGTCAGGCCACGCTTGAGCGAAGAATTTCAGATATGAACATTATCTCTACTTGATAATTCCACCAAGAAAACATTCTTCAGAAAATGACCTTTTTATTTTGCTCGATATCTTGTATTTTATTTTTATGTTCTTATTTGTCAACTTGATTATTATTATCTATTTAAAAACAAGTTCTTCTTGAGAAATGAGTATCTTGTGTTAAAACTAACAGCACATTGCAAGTAAAAATGTGATTGAAATTACTACAAACTGCAATATTATCTAAGATTAGACAAAATTACAAGTTAACTAATATTTACTCTCTGGAAAAATGAATATAAACAGCATATTATTAACTGCAGTATTTTAAGATGGTTACTAGGTGTTACTAGGTGTTACTAGGTGTTACTAGCATATTATTAACTGCAGTATTTTAGGATGGTTTTCATAGTCCACCAACGCTGCGTGAGACACCTTGCGAGTCAAGTTCATCTCCAAATAGAGCGGAATTCCCGACTTCTGCTTCACACCTCTTGTGTCAGATACAATTCCTCACAGCAGGTAATCTTCAAATCTAAATTACTAACAATTATTACAATTAAACCCTGATTTACCACAAACCCCAATTTCCCGCATACATTTCATTTCCCCAAATAGGGGTTTAATATAAAATATAAGTTAACAATCAAAACAATCAAAACAATCAAAACAAGAGTTGAAATTAGTTATCAGATGGCTCCAGGCTAATAAACTATCCCTGAATAATGAAAAAACAAAACTAATGATCCTTGACTCTAAGCCTAACCTTGATGCCATCCTTGTTGAAATTTGTGATGACCTTACTTTGGTAATCTGTGAAACTAAATCCCATAAGTACCTTGGACTTATAGTTGACAGCAGATTGACATTTAATGAACATATTGATAACATTAAGAAAAAGATATCCAAAAGAATTGGTGCTATGTATAGATCAAAAAAACTTCTCCCTCTTAAGTTCAGGAAGATGTTTGCTAATGCACTTATGTTGCCACATTTTGACTACTTAGACACCATCTGGTCAAGAACATATAAAAAACGACTAGGAGAGTTAGATATCATGTACAAAAAGGTTGCTAAAATAGCCCTAGATGTAAACATCAGAGAGAGGTCGGTTAATGTATACAAAAATATGGGATGGCTTCCTCTCCATTTGAGACGACAGGTTCATCTTAGCTCATATATGTACCGTATAATCAATGAAACATGTCCAAAGCATTTTATCGGGAAATTCTCGTATATTTCTGGTGGATCACGTGAGGCAGAAAACTGCAATCTTTATACTCCTAAATCAAGATCTCACAAGGAGTTTAACTATCTAGGAACTAAGGCCTGGAACATATTACCAAAGTCCCTTAGAGAGTGTGACGACGTTAAGAAATTTTCTAAGTTATACAAAGAAACTCTTATGAATATGGTGCTAACTGATGAGAATTACCAAGGGGATAACTCTTACGATAAATTCATGATCCCACCCAACACTAGCCAATGTATCTAGGCAGTTATGTTATTTCAGTTAAGTTATCTCAGTACATAAGTGAATCCAATCCATCCCCTGCAATCAAAGTATTTCCATGCCTATTAAGCTATTACAGGAAATTAGGAACATCAGTGGAAAGGTGCACTGTCAATCATTATTGCTCCATACCTCCAGTCCTCCTGTTATGTGCAATTCTCACTGCTATGTATGCTCCTCATTTGTATCAATTATATTGATGCTACATTGTTAGAGAATATGAAATAATTTTCAACCGTATTAATTTATTAACTTAGTGTAAATAGCAAGTTTGACAAAGGGATTACGTTTATTTTACCCGGAGTTCGTTTAAGTTTAGTATTGTAAATAGTTAATTTGACGAAGGGAATACGTCTATTTTACCCTGAGTTATGTTTTAGTTCAATCTTGACACAATTTTAAAATTATAATTTAATTATTTTATATATTATATGTATTGTCCATAACTAGGGTGGCCTGCTAACAGAACCATGATCTGCCTTGATTCATCCTTCAGCACAGAGAAAAGCTCCTTTTTTTATACATTATGATTACAGAGGAAATGATATTTAGATATATATTGCTGTGCTGTAAAAATTGACTTTATTTATTTATTTATTTTATTTTTAAAACCCCGATTTACTGCCACTTTTCCAAAAAGAGCTATGTCCTTCCAGAGAGAAACATATGACCATTGCACTTTTATTTGATACATACATTGTAACGAAGAAGTAGTTTAATATCGACATTGCATCGTTGATCGTAGCAACGTTTGGCCACCTAATATATCAGAACCCGACTAATAATTCCCTACGATATTTTTTGCCTTCGGCAAGGTAGAATCTGAAAGATCTACTACTACTACTATACCGTGTGACTCATTTAGGGTGATAGAAAAATAGCAGAGAAGAAGCAGAGTTCATCAGATCACAGTGTTTCAGTGTTTGAGCGCCTGAACAAGGAAGATACTAAGGCAGTTACTGTCACCCAGAAAGTGGTAGGTGTTTCAAAATATTAATTCAAAAAGGTAGAATTAAATTATTTATTAATAAAGAACAATAAGGTCAGAACCTCTATCAGTTCTGTTGTATTATTTCAAAACTTTTCACACCAAATTACCTGGTGTTACCCGGTATTTTATAGGTGTTACCAGAGGTAACAGAGTTTACTAGGTGTTACTAGGTGTTACCCGGCGTTACCCGGCGTTAATCTGCAGGTAGAAAACGCTAAGACTTCAGTGAACTTGTTTGTGATTATAGGAGGTTGCGGTATAGTGCTTTATCTTGCTTACATGGTCCTGTCTGAATTCTTCTCTAACGTGTCACCTTCATCTGTATTCAAGGTACAGGATAACAACACTGTATTATTGTTATTACGGTCTACATTACATGTTTAATATAATGGTTATATGTATTATTATTTAAATAATGAGAATGTTTAATTTAGCTAGAAATTATTATAACATTATATTGTATCAGAAGCATTGTTCATAAAATCTGAACTGATAAAAAAGTCCATAATCTTGGTTTTTCAACACTAAGTCTCGCTTGAATGACTTAAATGTACATCTTTGTTGGGTATATTTTAATGTCGAAGCGTGTAATAAATGTTAGAATTTATTTATTTATTTATAATCGTAGACTACCTTTAACATGGTATATACAGATGGCAATGAAGAAGATAATGAAGGACGAGAGAACGTCATTGATATTGGGAGACAAGATAAAGGGGTACGGAGATCCAAATAGCAGAACTAGGAAACGTCTCGAGCATCAGCCGTACATGGTATGTATAATAACTAATGGGGGGGGGGGGGGGGGATAATGCTCCCTTCATCGCTAAATAATGCCCTGTTCAATTCATCAAACAGATCTCCGCTCTATTTTATTCTAAAATCATTTTCTAATTTGGAGAGGGTTTATTAAAAACATACAACGGCTAACATACTAGTAAGGGGAAAAGTGGTCGATTTAAGGGTTCCGTTGGATTTGAATGTTCACAAGGATTTCTCAACGGAATATGGTAGTTAGGACCCCTACGAACATAATTAGACTTGTTGCCAATTTTGTATCTCAACAGAAACACCACTTTTACCACTTTTTACCACCTTTGTACCACTTTTCTGGTTTGCCAAATATCTTTAGTTGTGAACGTCGTAGAAGGCTGAAAATTAACCTAGAATGTTTATCTTATCAAGGAGTAAAACTTTTGTATCAAAAATTTTTACATTGGACAATCAGCTAATTGGATAATTACCAATTAGTTAATCACCAAAGAAAGTGAAAATTTTTTATTGGCTCAAAATGATTGAAATCGTTTGAAACACGGAGAAATGTAGTTTTTAGAAAAACTTCAAAAATTTTTCACTTAAAATTTTTTTTCGAGACTTCAAAAAAAAAGTTTGAAAATTTGAAAATATTTTTTTTCCGCCAAAAGTGATCGAATTGCATGAAACGTGGATAAAAATGCCTTGCAGAAAAATTTCGAAGATTTTTAGATTGAGGAATACTAAAATCATCAATATTTGAAGTTGGAGTTCAGTAAATCTCGACATATTTTAGTAATTAGGAATAGCTTAGCGGAAAGGGCTGGACCTGAAAAAGGTTAACCACAAAATATTAGAGTTTCGTAACTAATTACAATACAGCTTTATCAAATTCCCACATAAAGAAACAGCACAAAAGGACCATTTAAGATCGAACCGATTTTACCTGCTGTACTATCATTTATTGATTTCAATGATCAAAACCTCTGTCAATCTTGCCAATCTATACCGGGTATCTGAATGTACCGGACCTCTTATTTACCTCTATAATTAGACCCAGTTGTGCAAGAAATGCGATTTCTCACAGGGGTTTCTTTAAACTGTGCACTTTTTATCACTCTCGCAACTCGCAAGAGGCCTGGTAAGTGGTATTATAGGAAGCGAGTGTAAATATACCTTCCATCATCCATTGTGGCTTTTTTGTATTGTGAATGCGCATGCCGCTTCGTTTGCTATGCCATATACCTCGAAATAGCTAGATTTAGAGTAAACTGGTGGTAGCTGGGTGGTGCTAGCATGGATGTAGCAGAACGTAGCTACACGGGGTTTTCATTGGAGTTGGTTATTTTAATGGCCAAAGAGTGCCGGAACTAAAGTTACTTAAGATTGCAGTTTAGGGGCAGTGTAAACCACGGTGTAGTCAGGGACACAGAGCTACAGTGCAGGAGTACTGCAATAGAACAGTGCAAGTGATACAGTCTGCAACAGTAAAACGCCGACGAAGCTAGACTTAGAGTGAACTGATGGAACTGGGTGGTACTAAAATGGAGTAGCAGAACGTACTACATGATGAAAACAGGAAAACTAAGGCTGGTTGAGACCTAAAAAGATGTGAATCTGTCCTGATAGATCCAGTGAAGAGCGAGTAGCGAAGAGTTTGATCACTAACCTAAAGCTCTAAACAAGAAGAGGGCTAAAGAGACTCACTTTGATCAATAAATCCGGTACGGCAAGGTCTGTAGCCTTGATAAGAAGATACCATGAAGTAATTCATGCAGAAAAGTCGATTTATATAAAGGGTTTCGTTGGATCTAAAAAGGGTGGGTCAGTCTCTCTGTTTTCATAAGATTCTGATGAAATGCTGTTAAGCTCAGGACGGTGATCTTTATAGGTCGGATAGCTGTATCTGGTTGCTTCCAGCCCACCCTTGTCGCTTGAAAATAAGTTCTCGCCCCACCTCTTCCAAAAATACAGTTACCAGAGCAGGAAACTCTTCTTCCTCCTCTTCTTTCAACACAAACACAATCAGGTTCCAGCTACTCTCCTCCTCTGCAGCCACAATCTTATCTCCTTCTTCGGAGTTTTACTGTTGCAGACTGTATCACTTGCACTGTTCTTTTGCAGTACTCCTGCACTGTAGCTCTGTGTCCCTGACTACACCGTGGTTTACACTGCCCCTAAACTGCAATCTTAAGTAACTTTAGTTCCGGCACTCTTTGGCCATTAAAATAACCAACTCCAATGAAACCCCGTGTAGCTACGTTCTCACGTTCTGCTACATCCATGCTAGCACCACCCAGCTACCACCAGTTTACTCTAAATCTAGCTATTTCTAGCAACTTTTCAATGCTATCTCCACTCTATCCCGACCCTGGCAATGACATATGGGGTTATTCGAGGTATATGGCATAGCAAACGAAGCGGCATGCGCATTCACAATACAAAAAAGCCACAATGGATGATGGAAGGTATATATACACTCGCTTCCCTATACCCCCCCCCCCCCCCCCCCCCCCCCCCCCCTATATACCAGGCCTCTTGCGAGTTGCGAGAGTGACAAAAAGTGCACAGTTTAAAGAAACCCCTGTGAGAAATCGCATTTCTTGCACAACTGGGTCTCATTATAGAGGTAAATAAGAGGTCCGTACATTCAGATACCCGTATAGATTGGCAAGATTGACAGAGGTTTTGATCATAATAATCAATAAAATGATAGTACAGCAGGTAAAATCGGTTCGATCTTAAATGGTCCTTTTGTGCTGTTTCTTTATGTGGAATTTGATAAATCTGTATTGTAATTAGTTATGAAACTCTAATATTGTTTGGTTAACCTTTTTCAGGTCCAGCCCTTCCGCTAAGCTATTCCTAATTACTAAATATGTCGAGATTTACTGAACTCCAACTTCAAATATTGATGATTTTAGTATTCCCCAATCTAAAAATCTTCGAAGTTTTTCTGCAAAGCATTTTTATCCACGTTACATGCAATTCGATCACTTTTGGCGGAAAAAAATATTTTCAAATTTTCAAACTTTTTTTTCAAGTCTCGAAAAAAAATTTTAAGTGAAAAATTTTAAGTGAAAAATTTTTGAAGTTTTTCTAAAAACTACATTTCTCCGTGTTTCAAACGATTTAAATCATTTTAAGCCAATAAAAAATTTTCACTTTTTTTGGTGATTAACTAATTGGTAATTATCCAATTAGCTGATTGTCCGATGTAAAAATTTTTGATACAAAAGTTTTACTCCTTGATAAGATAAACATTCTAGGTTAATTTGCAGCCTTCTATGATGTTTCACAACTAAAGATATTTGGCAAACCAGAAAGGTGGTACAAAGGTGGTAAAAAGTGGTAAAAGTGGTGTTTCCGTTGAGATACAAAATTGGCAACAAGTCTAATTATGTTCGTAGGGGTCCTAACTACCATATTCCGTTGAGAAATCCTTGTGAACATTCGAATCCAACGGAATGCCACTTTTCCCCTTACTATACTTGAAATTTGGTATAATGCATAAATTCGACACCTAGTGAGTGTAGTGACACAATGTGATGAAGAGTTTTTAGCAACTGCTCCTTCATAATATTTTGTGTCATTTCTCAAAAAAGTCACACTTTCTATGGTACACCCTGTATATGTCAAAATACATGTGTAAATCGTCTTCATCTTCTAATTACACTAATTACATCTAATTACATCTTCTAATTACACTCTACTTCTTTCAGGTGGCAGATGTTGACTATCTGAGGGTTATATTCCACGTAGAGGGAACCAAGAGATCTGGAGTGGTTTCCTGCGATCTTAAGAAGTCTAAAAACGGATGGAAGACTAGGTAGGCACAATATGAAGCAATATTACATTGTTTACAATTATTTTATTATTCTATGGTAATTGTTGGAGTATTGCAATTAAATGTTTAGACGTGAGATTTTGTCGAACGTTTAAAAAGTTAAAGTTTAACTTTTTAAGTGCTCTTTGTTTCCTGGATATATTTTAAAGTGCGGTGAACTCTGGGCTGGGATCTTAGCTCTTATTCTATAATCCTTCAAATTCAGGTACATAATAATAAAACTGGACGGGTTTCCCCCCGGTAAGATAACGATAGAAGATAACAGACACGAGACAGACGCGGAGGATTTACCTGATATTGATTACAGCGATGTAGCCTTCTCCGAGGAGAATGAGTAAATAAGCCTTGGGAGGGGGGCCGGGGATTGTGATCCTCTAAGACCTCTATTATTAAGTTATTAGAGTTCTGAGAATTTTAGTATTGGAGTTTGTTGCAGTAAATTTCTTTCCTATTTGAACTTAGTGTTAAAATAAGATTTTATGGAAGTTGATTATAACAAATGATAGAGTTTATTCTTTATTTTGTAAATATGGCATCAATGGGGTTAAATTAGTGAAACAATTTATCATACCAAGTCAAATACTTTGTCAAGCTGGAATAAGTATAAAGTTATCTCCTTAAATATTTATTTTTTGTATTCGAAAATAACGATGAGAAACAATGTTTTATTTAAAATTTCAATAACTTTAAAGCACAGAAAATCGGATAGCCAAACATTTTATTTATGTCCACTGTCCAGTCTGTAAGTTTGTTTTTAAAAGAAGAAATTGGTAAAGTTTTTGTCGCTGAGCTTCTCCTTTTTTTCGGATAAATTTTGATTTTTATAGATGTTCGTTTTGATAACAAGTTTAGTTTCAATTTGTTTTATTAGTTATGTGATATTCATAAAGAGAGTTGGAAGTATCCAGATGATCGCACAGTAAATCAGATTGACCATGTCTGCTTCTCTACCAAGTGGAGTCACTTCTGTACTCAGTAAGAGCCTGCACTGTAGCTGTAGGGGTGCAGACATTGGCTCCGATAATTATCTGGTTCGGGGTCAATTTAAAATCAAACTTATGGAAGTTCAAAAATGAACGCAACACGTAAAGATCTCTCTGGCGATTGAGAAACGTCCCAAAAATTGGGGAAAACTGCAACCCTCTTTTAAAAATTTTTTTCCGCTGCTAACCAATGTATGGGGGAAAAACTTTTATGGAGAGTTGACATTAGTTTGTGAAACCACAAATAAGTATCTTGGGGGGTACTGGTTAAAAAGCATCTGTCTCAGGGGAAAAACCCTTTTTGCCGGGAAATCATAAGATTAAATAGAAGGGGCCCCAGGGACGTAAAAAATAGGAAACAATACCTGGGCCCCCAAAAAAACAGAAGTGATGTAGAAAAGATGACGAGAATTATGCTCTTAGGGTTGCTGCAAAAATTGGGGGAAATCTGCGGCCACCCACAGAGGGAAAATCTGTCAACGGGAAAAAAAATTTTTTCCCCGGGAAAACCGGGAAAACAACTGTTTTTCCCAAAATTAACCGTTTAAGATTTTGCTGATCCCTCTGTCCCTCTGCCAAAAAACAGTATGGGTTGGCCCCTTTTACTATAAGGCATTCCCTTTTAAAGGAAAAGTCAGTTCGTCGATACAACGGTCAAATTTGGGAAATAACTCTGGGACGAGCCAAGGAGACATTTTAGGGGGCCCTCGCCCCCCCCCATTTTTTAATGCTCATAAATTTCTGCTGACAAAAAAAAGCTCAAAATGGTTTTTTTCACAAGTGTTAAATTTACATCTTTGAGTGCGCTTTTTACAAAATCACTGTGTGTTAGATAAAAATTATGACTACTGTACTTTTACTAGATAACATGAGGAAGGTCTCAAAAACAAAATACCTTTTTTTTGGGTGGGCCCCGGGGGTTTTCATAATTAATGGTAAAAAAAACTTGAGGCTAAGGAAAATAAAGAAACCTTTCAAGTCCCCAAAGGCCCAAGGGCCCCAAAAAAAACACTTGAACCTCATTGTTTGCTGTTTTTAAAAAACAACAATGCAAACCCTGTTATATGACGGGTACTATTGACCGTGAGCTGTCTGCTGGATTCGGAAAAATTTTGAACCTTTAAAAAAGGGCCCAAAAAATAAACTGGGTGAAATTCCTGATATAGATCAGAAGGAGCGACGAGCTGGGAAAGCCCGCAACTGAAGAAATTGGGAAAACAACAAACGGGGGTTTAAAGGGCTTGCCCTCGAACGATTGAGGGGACCCAAACAAGTACACTAAGTACAAACCTTTTTAAAAAGTGGTGGCCCTCCAATTTTTTAATTTTTTGGGAAAAATTTCCTTTTTTAAAAAATGTTTTTACAACGACCCAACTTTAAACGAAAAGCAGGGGTAAGCAGTAAAGGGGGCGGTTTTTTTTTTATCATTTTTCTTAACATTTTAAAATCATTAGTAATCCTAGATTGGTTTTTTTATTTAAATTTTATTAGGGCATCACCAAAACTTTTAAATTTTTTGGGGCGAGGTGGGGTTAAGAGCCCCAAAAAGCCCTTTCGCCGAACGTTCTTCATTTTTCGCCCCCTTTCCTCCCATCTATTTACTAGTTTTCTTGGGGGGCAAAATTTAAAAAAGGGCCAAAGCGCGACTTTCCAACTTATTCTCTGAATTTTTCCTTCAAATTTTTTTAAATTGGGCCCCCAAATTTTTTTCCCAATAAATTTTAAAAACGCCTTTTCCCAAAAGTGGGAAAAACCCCATTTGAGTTATTCCGTTTTTAAAAGGAAAAATTTTTTTAAAAAGATTGATTATTTTAAATTTTTTTGAAATTTTAAATTTGCAATAAGTCGGAAATTTTGGGTTAAAATTTTTGGCATATTTTAAAGGGAAAATGGGGGGTGGTGCCCCCCGGGGGGAAGGGTTGGGGGGGTTGGGGGCGCCCCCTCAAAAAACTCCTTGGGCCCCGGTTTGGGGGGTCAACGGGTACCGAAATCAAGTTTTTCCAAAAAAAAAACCCATTGGTCCTTTTCCCGAATTCCCCCTTTCCCTTTTTTTGGGCCCAACTTGGGTACATAAAACTCGGCTATCAAAATTAAACTAAAAACACCTCAAAATTCCCTTTGGGGCCTTTAAAAGGGTCTGACAATGTTCTTTTATCGTTTTAAAAAATATTGTTTTTGGGGCGTGCAAAACCCGTAACTTTAAATTTTTGACGCTTTCCGATTTTTTTAAAGCAACATTAGTTTAAAATATAAAAAAACTTTAAAAACCCCCCGAAACCCTTTTTGCTGAATTTAAAAGTGTATTTTTTTTATTGAATGGGAAATCGGGGGTTTTAAGGAATTTTTTCCGGACGGGGACCTCGTTTAGTTTAAATAAGGGACTTTAAATTGGGGAGAAAAAATTGAAACCCCCAAATGCTCAAGCCGGGGCAAAATTCCCGCTGCGTTTCGACACCTTTTGCATATCCTCCGGATTTGGGGCCCCGGGGGAGCCCCGGCTCCGCGGGTCCCGGAGGGCCCCGGGCTCCGGGGGTGCTTTCCCCAAAAAGTATTTTCAGGGACCCCAGTACATTTTTGGCGGGCCCGACGGGCTTTAAAGTCCGCCGGCTCCCCACGGCGGCTCGGCGGAAGGGCCCCGCGGGCAAGCCACTACACCCGGTCCGGGCCCCGGACTCCGGGGAGGCCCCTTTGGGGACTCCGCCGGACCCTTTTGGGGGCCCGACTTAATCCGCGGCCCTTGGGGGAGTCCGCCACTCCGGGCTCCGCCGGAGTCCGCCGGCCCAACAAGGCCCACTCTCCGACCTCCTTTTTCCGACCCTCCCGGGTAAATTTTTCACTGACATACAACATAGCATTTGCAATAATTTTGGTCAGATGAAAAGGTCCTAGTGATAAACCTTTAAACCTTTCCCTCATTTTAAAACCCATAATGTATATAACGTTTACCCCAAACCCCCACCAAACCCTCCGCACGAAAAATAACAATGTCATTTAATGGAAAGTGCCCCAAAAAAATTTTTTTTCATATTATCTCCTTTGGGGAAGCGTTTTTTGTTTTCCCACAATTTTCATGTGGCGTCCCTTTGGGGGATCCCAGCAAGCAAAAAAAACTTCGACCATCACAGGGAAAAGACGCCCGCCCCACTCTCACCCTTTGAGCTCCCCATCGTCCCCGTTTACGAAGTAAGGCGAAGCCTGAGGTTTCCCCAGTAACATCGGGCCACCGATTAAAAATTTAAAAATTTTTTTTAAATAAAGGTCAAATGTAAAACCCAAAAAATTAGTTATTTATGACGACGCAAATTTTTTAGCCCCAGCGCGAGCGCATGCCGGGAAAAGGGCCGCTACTTCAAATTTTGATAAATATTTTTCCCTTGGGGGATTGTTCTCTAACAAAAGACCCTCGCTTTCAGTAGCGCGCGAACCGCCCAAATGACTTGTGGGAAAAAGAGCGCCCGCACGGCGCGAAAGCTCCTGGTTTCTAAAAAGAACCGATGTCCTTGCATTGTAGGGTAAATCCAAAAAAAAAATAAACACGCCACTCGCACTGGGGGATGTTCGCGGACCTCGGATTTTTTTAAAACGGGGTTTCACCCCCTTAAATTTGCCCCCGACGCCCAAACCCCTTTTTTTTGGGCCTCGGGGAAAGCCACCCCTCATTAAATTTTGGGGGAAAATTTGCTCGCCAAAATTTTTTGGGCCAGAAATGTCCTACCTGCACTCATTCCCGCGCGCAACGAGCTCGTTTTTTCGTCGACTGCGACAGCACAAAAAAAAATTGTGTGGCGCTCGATGGGACATTTTTAAAGGGGGGTACCGTATTAAATTTTGATCGCTGAATACAACGAGACAACTGCAAGGGGTCATAGTAGGGTTTCATCCTTCAAGGGCCTCGGTTTTCCTACTAACCAGGGGGGTTTTCCCCTCCGGCGCGCGCGCTACTCAAACGGAGGGGATATTAAGCAAAACCCTCCCCCACAACCAAATTTTTCAAAATCTTGACACTACCGGGCCCTTTTCTGCAATATCCTCGCCTGTGCTCCCAAAAATTTACTCCTCAATTTAACAACATCAAATTTTAGTTTTACATTTTAAATTTTTTCAAAAAACTTTAATTTTTTAAACGGGCGTTACCCAGGGCCTCACTTCGTCCTTTTCTTCGGCACAGCATCGGGCTCGAAAAAAATTTCGGGGCCCGCTCACCGTCCTCCGCCAAACTTTACTTTATTATAGTTTTAAAGAACATAAAACCTGGGGCCCCATAACTCGAAAAACGTAGAGAGCGGCGGGGTCTCCCTTAAGGCGACAAAATTTTTCTTGCAAAAACCTTCCCCCAAAAAGAAAATATACAAAAATTTTTTTTGGTCCCCGTGAATTTAAGGAAAAGATTTTTCGCCGGGCTTTGGGGGGTTAGGGGGCAAATTTTATACATTTAGGGTCCAAAATTTGGGCCCAGAGTTTTACCTAAGGGGGAATTTTTAGGGAAAAGGTTAAGGTTTATTTTACACGATCTTTTTATCTGACCCAATTTGCAAAATGCTATTTTAAATTTACGACAAAATTTAGCCAGGGGGAAGACGGGGTCGAAGTCATGGACCTGTTGGATTTCCCCGGGCCCGCCAACTCCCCGGGCTCCGCCGGGTTCATTCGGGGGAGAGCCGGCCCATCCGCCCAACACTCCCGGGGCCCCCGTCCCCCGGCGGACCGGAGTCCCTAGTGGGGTTTAGTCCCCGGGGGACAAATCCCCGACCCCCGGGGCCGCTCGGAGCCGCGGGGGCCTTTTAAAATCCCCTCGGATTTCCCCTCGCTCCGCTCGGGGTCCGCCCAAAAAGTACTCCCATCCAATGTAAATAAATTTTGGGGGAACACCCCCCGGGGTCCCACGGGTCCGCCCGGGGTCCGGGGGCTCCACCGCGACTGGGCTCCCACGGGGAAAATGGGCCCACACTTTAATTTTTTTTAACAATTAACGGAGACTTTAAAAATAAAACAGGGTTTTTCCACTTGGTTTTTTCAATACAATATAAGGAATACAAAAAACCCAAAAAAAACAACCCAAAAACAACTATAAAAAACAAATAAAAACCCCTGTTGAATGTTCCATGGGTTTTTTCCCCCTTATTTTGTTTAAAAATAAAGAAGTTTTCACCTAAAAACCCTTTTCGCGAATGGGGATGGTTTAAAAATTTTTGATATTAAGAAACCCAAAAGGTTGAACCCCTGTAAACCCATGAATGCCCCTTCTCCCAACCTATGTTAAAAATAATTTGAAAAAAAAAAATTGGCTGCCCGAAGATAACCATCTTTTATTTGATTTTACATTAATTTAAAACATCACCAAAAAGGTTTTCCTCAGCTTAAATTTTTTTTGTTTTTCGGGATATTTTATTGATCGGGGGAAATACTACTTTTTGTTAATAAAAGTCCCTTTTTTCAAAACTCCTAGCAACCAACCGGCTTTTATTTATATTCAGCACTTTCGCCGCGGGAAAAAAATGCATTTTTTAAAAAACCACCGGCCCCCTTCCAAGGGTTTTTCAAAAAACTGTCTTAGCAAATTTTAAATTTCTGGGCCCCCCCAAAACGGTTTCCTCAAAAAATTTTAAAACAGCCCCGTTTCAAACTAGACAAAAAATTTAAACTTGGGTGAACGTTTTAAATCTTGAAATTTGCACTTTCCTAAAAATTTCATAATAAAAAAATTTGGGCCACCACCCTTCTTAAAAATCAAAATAAGCTTTATTTTTCTATGACATACTATATTTTGAATCCCCCCACAAACAAAAAAATTTAAATTTTGGGAAACCCGACCAAAAATCCCCGGGTTTCCCCAAATTGGCAAAAATTTTCGGTTTCCCCCCTTTTGGGGGCCCCAAAATCGGGGTTTCCCCAAAACAAATTGCCATCTTTTGATCCCATTTTGTGTAAAAAATTTTTTGTATTGCCACGACCCAACTTTTTTTTCAAATTTTTAAATTTTTATTGCTTTAAAAAACCCTTTTAAAATTTTCAAATACAACCAAAATTTAAAAATTAAACCCAAAATCCCGGGGAATTTAGAAAAAATTTTTCCCGGGCGGGAATTTTCCCCACTGAAAATTTCGGGGAAAACCGGGGTTCATACCCCCCTCGGGTTGACTTCAAATAATTCATGTTTTTTAACATAGTACCCCAGCCCCCTTGCTTAAAAGCTACTTTGTTTAACTTGTTACTATAAAAAATTAAACCTACCCTTTTCTTGAAAACACTATGGGTTCTAATTACACACTATGGAACCCTTTACAGAAAATCTTTTCTCCCACTGTTTAAGTTAAAAATAAATGATATACAAAATAACCATTTAAACCCAAACCCAAACAAAGGTTTAAAAATTAGCAAAATGAAACAAAGCAACATGATTTAAATATAACAACATATAACAAAAACAATATAAACTATAGCAAAAAGGGAAAATATAGCAACAGAAACTAAGCAAAAGGGTTACTTAGCAACAATAAACTATACAACTTTACTATACAAAAGGGATCTATAGCAACCCTGTAATTTTTACAGCAAAAGTGGGAACTATACAAAGGGTTTAAATAAACAAATTGGGGATTAAAAGCAAAAATGGGTTTTACCAACGTGGTAACTATTGCAAAAGGGTTTTAAGCAAAATGGTATCTATAAACAAAAATTTTTTACAGCAACTGGTTTAACCCTTTGAAAAGGGTAACTAGATATTGTTTTCACCCCTTTTCCCCATACCTGGGAAATTTTTGTTAAGTTTCCCATCCTTTTCCCTCAAACCCCCTTCTTTCACATCCTCCCAAAAAGACAAAAACAATTTTAAAACACCCCAGGGCAAAACCCCCAAAAAGAATAAAGGGACACCCCCCCCGAATAGGTAACCCGTCCCCACTGGAAAACTTGGGCCGCCGCGGCATCCTGGGAAAAGTAAACACGTCCCCGTAACAACACCAAATTTACCTAATCCCCTCTGTCCACCAACCCCCTGGGAAAACTCTTGGGTTTTCCCCGTGCCCAGAAAATGCTTGGTTCCGTTTGCCCCTGCAGGGAGAAAAGCGTTTCCTTTTTGGAGTGTACTATATAACATTTCCTTAATTTTATATGTAGTGCTACAAATAAAATTAAACCCTTTTTATATGTGGGATTTTACTATGGACTGTGGTTAATGGTAAAACTACCCACAAACAATTATATTCTTGGGGGGTTGGGGGTTTTCCTCTTTTTCTGGGTGTACTTTAATAAAATGAAATTTTTTTCTAAAACCTTCCCGTCCCCCAAAAAACCCTAAAAAAAGTTATTAAACGTCACAGTAATTTGTTAAAACAACCGATACTATCTTTTGTTTACTGCGGTCCCAATGTTTTGGTTTAAAAAAGGGGGAAAAATAAAAAACTTTACTTTTTGTTGAATTTTTTTTTTTTTTTTTGCCAGTAATGGGGGGCGCTCCCCTTGCATTAACCAGGGAAAAATAGGCCATAAAAGACGGGTTTCCGAGGAAAGGTTTTAGAAAACCCTGGTAACTTTTTTTGTGGGGGGGTCTTACCTCGCATTTCCCATGTTATTTGAGGGAAACAGTGCCCCCCCGCACTTGCCCATCTGTACCAGTTTTTCGCGCAATTTTCCTCCCAAAAAAAAAAATATTAACATTTTAAAGATTTTATAAAATTTTTTAATGGCCGATTTGCACAGCACACGGCTAGCCAACTAGTCTAACCAGTCGATAAACACATATATGTAGGGTAACCTGTTCTAAATCAAGGGAGAAAACACCTATCGTATAAAACTAATTTGGCTTATTTTTCATTCATCAGCACATTTTAAAATGATCCTGGACTTTAAAAAGAACAGAATAAAAAAAACCGATATGATCTAAAAATAGGGTTATTGTAATATAAATTTATTTTATCTTTTTCCGCAAAAGGGGAACCTTTTAAACAAACATGAGAAAAGAATTTGGAACTCAAAGTTGTCATTTTATTCTTTCATGAAAAATCCGCATAAAAAAATTTACAAGAATCTATAGGGAAACTGCAAAAAAGCTTTTCCACAGCTAAAATCGATTAAAAGATCAGACCCAAATTCACAATTTCCCCCAACCCCAATTTTTTCTGCCTTACAAAACTGAATAAAAAACCTTTTTTAAAATTTCGAAATAATAAACATTGATTCAGTATAATTCAACTAAAAAGATAAAAGCAAAAGTTATTGCGATTTTAAATAAAAAGGCCAAGGGGGAGCCTTTCCATTACGTAAAACTTGGGGACTTACTTATTTTTAATTTTTAACTTATTACTCCTTTATGAAAAAAGCAAACAAGTTTAATTTAAAAAGGGGGAAAAAATGGCTTCCGTTGGTTTTAATGTTCACAAGGTTTTCCAAAAGGAATATTAGTTAACCCCTACGAACATAATTGACTTGTTGCCCAATTTTTATCTCAACAAAACCCCACTTTTTTCCAAATTTTTTCCACCTTTTTACCCCCTTCTTGGGTTTTCCAAAAATTTTTTAAAATGAAAGTCGTAAAACTGCAAATTAAAATGAAAAGGGTTTTTTTTTATCAAGGGGAAAACTTTTTTATGAAAAAATTTTTGACATTTGACAATTTCCCAAAAGGATAATTACCAAATTTGGTTTAAACACCAAAAAAAAGGAAAAATTTTTTTTTGGGTCAAAAAAATGGGAAAACGTTTAAAAACGGGGAAAAAAGAAGGGGTTTTTAAAACTTCAAAAATTGTTTTACATTAAAAATTTTTTTTCGAGACTTGGAAAAAAGTTTGAAAATTTTTTAAAAAAATTTTTTTTTCCCCCAAAAGTGAACGTTTTCATGAAACTGGGTAAAATGCTTTTAAAAAAATTTTTTAAAATTTTTTGATTGGGGAATACTAAAATCACCCTATTTGAAGTTGGGGTTCGTAAAACCCCACAATTTGAAATTTTTTGTAATTAGGGAAAACTTAGCCCGGGAAAGGGCGGGAACCCAAAAAGGGTTAACCCACAATATTAAGTTTCATAACTAAATTTCAATACACTTTTTTCAAATTCCCCCTTAAAGGGAAAAAGCACAAAAGGACCATTTTTAAATCGAAACCCATTTTACCCCCTGTTTTATCATTTTTTTTGATTTCAATGTCAAAACCTCTGTACCGGAATCTTTGCCAAACCCCTTTACCGGGGATCTAATGTACCCACCTCTTTTTTACCTCTATAATTTTAAACCCCGTTTTAAAAAATGGCATTTCTACAGGGGTTTTTTAACTGTGCACTTTTTTTCACCTCGCAAAACCCGGGTTTATAGGGGGTTGGAAAAAAGGTTAATACCTTTTTATCACCACTGTGCTTTTTTGTTTTGAAAGCCTTTCCCTTTTTTGCTAGCCCAAAAAAATCCCAAAAAACCCCCCTATCTCATTGCCAGGGGCCGGGGTAGACTGAAATAGGAAACGAGGTTGCCCAGAAATAATTAAATTTTGAGTAAATGGAACTGGGTGCTACTTTGGGTGTACAAACGTAGCTACACGAGGTTTTCAGGATTGGTTATTTTAAAAGGCCAAAGGGGGGCCGGAATAAAGTTAATTTTAAAAATTTCATTGAGGCAGTGTAAAACCCCGGTTTTAATCAGGCTAGAACTAAAAGTGCAATACTGCCCAAAGAACAGTCAAGGGTACATCCCGCAACAGTAAAACCCGAAGAAGGAGATAAGATTGTGACTGCAAGAGGAAGGAGGGAACCTGATTGTGTTTGGGTTAAAGAAGAGGGAGGAAAAGGTTCCTGCCTGGTAACTGCATTTTGGAAAAAGGGGGATGAGAAACCTTTTTTTCCACGAAAGGGGGGTTGAAAGCAACCTTTTCACTCCGCCTATTTAAAAACACCGTCCCCGAGCTTTAAAAGCCTTTCTCAAAACATGAAAACAAAGACGACCCACCCCTTTTTTGATCCAACAAACCCTTTAATAAATCGACTTTAAACCCCAAGAATTACTTCATTTTCTTTTAAAGGGGACAACCCTTCCGTACCGGGTTTATTGATCAAAGTGTTTTCTTTAATTCCCCTTCTTTTTAGAGCTTTAGGTTTTGATCAAAACCCTTTCCAAATCCTCTTCACGGGAAACTATCCCCAAAAGATTTACACGTTTTTGGTCTCCCCAAAACCCCCAAAATTTTCCCCGTTTTTTACATGGGTACGGGGCGGGTACCTCCATTTTTGCACCCACCCAATTTCCCCATTAAATCTAATCAAACTTCCCCCGTTTTTTCTGGTTCAGACGGGTTTACTTTCACGGTTTTTTTTTTGCAACTCCCCGCAAATTTCTGTTCCCTGACTACACCGTGGTTTTAAAGGGCCCCCCCAATCTTAAGTAACTTTTTTGTTCCCACCCCTTTTCCCTTAAAATAAACCCAAATCCAATGAAACCCCGTAGCAAATTTTGCTACATCCATTGCCCCACCACCCTCTACCACCATTTTTTTCCAAAATTTTAGCTATTTTTACAACCCTCGAGCTATCTCCAGCTCTAACCCACCCGGCAAAGAGAAGGGGGTTTTTTGAGGGATCTGGAAAAGAAAAAAGTGCGCATGCGCATTCCCAAAACAAAAAAGGGGCCCCATGGGTATGAAAATTATTAAAACCCCTCTTCCTATTTCCCCCCCATTTTAACCCGGGCCTCTTGCGAGAGTGACAAAAAATGCACATTTAAAAAAAATCCCTGGGGAAAAACGCTTTTTTTGCTTTAAATTGGGGCAAAAAATAGAGGAAAAAGAGTCCGTCATTCAAAACCCTTTGAGATTGGGGAAGGGTTTTTATCATTGAAATTTTAATAAAATGATAGTACAGCAAAAATCGGTTTTGATCTAAAAAATCCTTTTAAGCTGTTTCCTTTTTGTGGAAATTTAAAAACTGTATTGTAATTAAATTTTGAAACTCAAAAATTTTTTGGGGGTTAAACCCTTTTTTTGGTTCCCCCCTTTCCCAAGCTATTCCCCAATTCTAAAAAAATTTAAATTTGTCGAATTTCTACTCCAACCAAATAAATTTATGATTTTATATTCCCCAATCTAAAAATCTTCGGGTTTTTTGCCAAAAAATTTATCCACGTTTCAAACAATTCATCACTTTTGGCGGAAAAAATTTTAAAATTTTCAAACTTTTTTTCAATCTTTGAAAAAAATTTTTAAATGAACAATTTTTTTGGGTTTTTTTTAAAAAAATACATTTTTCCGTGTTTCAAACATTTTTAAACATTTTTACCAATAAAAAATTTTTTACTTTTTTTGGTGATTAACTAATTGGGAAATTATCCAATTAGCTGATTGTCAAATGTCAAAATTTTTCATACAAAGTTTTCTCCTTGATAATTAAACATTCTAGGTAATTTGCGCCTTCTACGACGTTCACAACTAAAGATATTGGCAAACCAGAAAGGTGGTACAAAGGTGGTAAAAAGTGGTAAAAGTGGTGTTTTCTGTTGAGATAAAAAATTGGCAACAAGTCTAATTATGTTCGTAGGGGGTCCTAACTACCATATTCCGTTGAGAAATCCTTGTGAACATTCAAATCCAACAACCCTTAAAATCGACCAATTTTCCCCTTTACATATTGTAATAATTGAAAATATTTTCACAAGATGTTGCATACACGTCGGGGGTTGAGTGGTACAATTCTCGCCTGCACGCGGGGGGCCCGGGGTTCGATTTCCCGGCCGACGCAGTATTTTTACTGCAAATTTTTAAACATTTGTTATCACTTAATTGTTATGCAAATGGTTACCAGAGGGTTACGATCTGTACCCCTGCTTCTCAGCCCTAAATTTGCCTTGATTAATAGTTTAAGAGTAGAAGAGGTCGTATCAGAATTTTTATTCAACTTATATAATCCGACAACGACCTTATTCTAGTTCTACTTCTAAGATTTAAGCCTAAGAAATGTCGAGGACCTCTTTAAACTTAGATATTTTGCTTTAAAAAGGAACAATTGCCAAGTGATGAGCACTTAAAGTATAAAACTGTGCATGTGAACAACTCTTTTGTTTATAAATATTTTTGGCAGCTATTAAGGGAAATTAAATACTAAACTCTTGCACGTGAAAACAGTCTTTAACTTTCGTTTTAAAATAACCTCCAACTAAAAGTAATAGAGGTAAGGTAAAACTTTCTTCTATAGTTTTAATCGGGTCAGCACAATTCGGAATATTGATTATTAGTATGACGTAGAAATGGGCGATCATCTATTTACCTTTCCCCATAAACATTTTCATTTGCGGAATTTATTCAGAAAAAAACCGGAAATTTTCTTGAAAGTCACAAACCTCGGTCAGTAAGTTAAAACCTGTGCCCCGTTTGAGCATCCTTCTCCGAACCCTGCTACATCACGGTGAACGTAACAAAACTCTGACTGCTTCTCCATGGCATCAACCCGCTGTTTTTACTTTTTGGAGTGGGTTACTTAGTTTGCTATCACTTTTGGTATTACATTCGCTTTCGTTTTTCACTTTTACTCTAACATATTTGTATGATGGAATAATTTAAGGCTTCTTAGAAAATATGCTTTTCGAATTAAATTTGGGTGGGTAATCGATCATATAAAAAGTAAAAATGGAGCCGGGAATATCTTTTAAAAAAACCCCTCTGCACAAAATTAAAAAGTGAAATACACGCTTTAACTCCTGAAAAAGTATATTATCTCATTTCTGCAGGTATTAAGGCACAGCTCTATTATAGAGCCACTAACTCACTAGGGTATAAGTTATAACCTCACTAATTATATTGACTTGTTTGAGCTCCACCTAAACCTCTTAACCCATCCTACTATAATTAGGCATCGAAGTCGTCCCATTTAACACGATCCTTCTGGGCGGCGCTCAGTCTGCCGAATCTTTATTATGTTTATGAACATTATAGGTGAACACGGTCTCTAGGTAAACACGATCCCCAAAATTCCCTCCCCCTGTTTGCTTCTAGTCAAGGAACAGGGTCCCCCATACCCTCCCCCTGTTAATTTCTAGTCAAGGCAGGCCCCCAACGCTGCA